>NC_134852.1:17461724-17764655 GCF_049852395.1 Peromyscus maniculatus bairdii
CCCAAGAAAGTGGAATGGAGGTAAGTTCTGTGATCAAGTCAATAAAAAGATTAAGGGATGGAATACAGAGAGTGGTGAATTTAGAGCAAGATCCCACCGTGCTAAGTTTCCATCCTGTGAAAAGAAAAGAAAAAAGAAAACTTAGAGCCATTGTAGATATAGGTGTCTTATTAAATTGGAAACACAGAGCCAAATGCACAGTTAAAAGCCCAACAGGTCAGAGCAGTAGCTAGGAGTTGAAGCTTAACACTGCTTTCTCACTCTTCGCTGCCACTGCTGTCCTTCCTCTGAGAAAGAGGCCTACTTCCTGTCTGTCTGTCTTTTTATTGACTTCTATTCTGCCTCTCATTGGTTGTAAACCCAACCACATGACCTCCTCACCACTACTTGTCTATACTGACTTCTAGGTCTCTATGGTTAGTATTGAGATTAAAGGCATGTGTCTCCATGCTGGCTGCATCCCTGAACACACAGAGATCAGCCTGTCATGTGATCAGGATTAAAGGTGTGCACCACAACCACCCTGTTTCTGCTATGGCTTGCTATTAACTCTGACCACAGGCAACTTTATTTATTAACATACAAATAAAATCACATTTCAGTACAAATACAATATCTCCATAAGTCATGTGTGGTGGTGCATGCCTTTAATCCCAACATTGCAGAAGTGGAGGAAGAGGCATGTGGATCTCTGAGACTAAGGCCAGGTTGGTCTAATAGTAAATTCCATAACATCTTGCCTTAGGTAGTTAAGGAAATGATCAAAAACAGAGCTGATGAAGATGTAATTTAAACATCTTTGAGTTCAATGACAGCATGATAGATATGTTCCAGGACAGTCAATCTTCTGCAGAAAAGGAAACCACAGAAAACAGAAAGCTAGTGAAGATGGAGTTGAAAAAGCATGCTTGTTCCAGCCCAGAAAGCAGCAGAACTTGGCAGCTTTGGCAATGTGGTTCTGTCATTAATGTCAATGATTAAACAGGTAATGTAATCTTCCCCTAAGATCAAGGGAAGCCACTGAGGCCAGGAAAGTTTCAGGTGTACCCATGCATTGAGACCTATCTAGGCCACCTGGCAAAGCTATGAATTTGAAACCTACATTATCTTGGACATGCCAAGATGTTGGAGATGCCAGGGAGTAGAACCAGCCCAAGCGAAGGAACTGTTTGGCAATCAACAAAGTTGAAGAGACTTGGAGATCTGGAGATTATTTTGATATCAGTCATGGAGATGAAGTGTTTGAAGTTTGATCAGATGGTTTTTGTTCTTGCATTAATCCAATATTTCGCCACTATCCTTCTCTTCCTCCACTTTGGAAGAATAATTATATCCTGTACCATTGTATGTTGGAAGTATGTGGTCTGTTTTTTAAATTTTTGATTTTATTACAAACGAAGTGACAGCTAATGGATGAATCACAGTGGATACTTCAAACTCTTCACTTCTCAACATTGTTGAGACTGTGATAGACTATAGGGACTTTTGAATTTGGACTAAATGCATTTGGAACTGTTATGGAAATAAGCCTTGGGGGCAGGGAGTGGCATGTGGCTATTTGGATAAGTATGACACCTATAGGCTTTTCTGTTGGAATTCTTGGCAGATAGTTAGTGGCATCATTAGGATTGTAGCCTGTGGGAGTGGGGGTGGCCTTGTTGTTGAAAGTGTCTCAATGTGAGGGTTGGCCTTGAGGTCCCATGCCCTCTAGCTATGCCCAGTGTAGGATGAATTTCCACTCCTGGTGACTGTGAATCAAGATGTAGAGCTCTCAGCTACCTCTCCAGCACCATGTCTCCCTACATGCTTCTCACCATTGAGGTAATGGACTAGATTTCTGAAAATGTAAGCCAGCACCAACTAATTGTTTTCTTTTATAAGAGTTGCCTTTGTCATGGTGTCTCTTTATATCTATAGATACAAACTAAGACATGTTATTCTTAGGCCAGGGTTATTAGCATGCAGCTTTGTATTTGTTTGAACTAAGCAGATATAACTAGTTTCCCAAAATATTCCCAGTGAGTGACATTCACAGATAATGTTAGGCTATAGAGTTCTTGGTTTATCTACAATCATTTCTAAGTTTGCAATTTGAATACTTCTTTCAATTTTAAATTTTTATTTTCATTTTACATTTAATTATCTTAGGAGTTGCTGATTGATTTATGGTTTTTTAGTATTTACTGTTTTGTTTGACCCAAACTTTCTCCTCCCCATCTCCTGCTCTTATTCCATCATAGCTGTTTTACAATCATTATTTTTCCATCTTTACTCATATCATATGTTTTCTTATCTTAACTAGCCTCTTACAGAAGCTCTTTTTAACCATATTATGGGGTCTTTTCAGTTTTCTGGGCTAAACACATTCATCCTACATAAACACACATTTCTATATGACTACAAGCAATTCAACCAAGCTGAGAAAGAGTGTATGCTAGTGATTCCTGGGCCTGTGTTACCTCACTTAATAGAATACTTTCCATTATTTTGCTGTATCCATTTCCTAGAGTATTCTGTAATGCCAGTGCATGGAGAATGAGATACTATAGGCATCTGGTAGTTCCAACAATCTCAGCTCATCTACTCATTTTTCTTTAACTTCTTCAAATTCCAGGATACACTGCCAAAATTTCTTCCCTAGTTCTTGATTGTTCAGCTGACCATCCTCACATGGCTGATGAGTATGTGGAGTAGCAGTGTCTTCCCTAGTGCTGCTTGGTTCAGCCTGGTACTGATTCCCAGCTGCTTCTGCCTACTTCTTCAAAGGGATCTCACCCTAATAAAAAGGATGTCACATATATACTCCTGCAGTAATAAAATATGGTGTCCTGAGAGTTTCCTCCCAGTTGAAGGCACTGATGGACATTCTAACACACTGGTGTTTCTTTCCTTCCATTTATACACTAGAGTAAGGAGTTCTTCATGATTATGCCAGACAACGTTTCAATAAAGACACTAAAGATTTCATCTAGGTATCACTGATTAGATATTGTCTTTCTTCTTGCAATTTTTGCTGGCATATATTTTTCTGTTATGTATTCTGTATGATTCTATTATACCAGTTATTCACTTATCTCTAACAGCTGTGTCGTGTGTGTGTGTGTGTGTGTGTGTGTGTGTGTGTGTGTGTGTTTATATGGTGTGATTTTCATAAAGCTAGTTCTTAACTTAATGTGATGTAAGTTGTGTCTTGAACCACCATTCTAATGCACTATGTGCTTTAAATAATTTTTTACATATTACTTCAACTGAGTAAATACTTAAAGACAACTCAGTATGACCACAGTCCAAATTGAGAGTCTCTATTAAGTGGGCCTGTTGACTACCTGGAGAGAGAGACTTCTCACAGAGCAACCTGAAATTCACCTAACAAGAAGCTGGTATGGGCAGAAATGGCAGAAAAACTATATCTTGGTTAACAGTTAGAAGGAGGAAGTCATGTAAGCAAGAAGCTTAACAGAAGCTAGAATTAGATAATAATTTGCACACTTGGCACCACTGTTTCTACAACAGGTTTGGATACTTTGCAAGGGATGTTTTATAGAGAGGGTAGAAAAGAAGTTTAGTTTCAGGTTAACACAAAGATGGCTCCACCCTTAATTATATCAAGGCAACTTTACCTATTCACAAAATCATACATCTATTCTTAGTGGTATTGTAAAGTTCTCATTACATTTATTATGATTCTGGATGAGATATACATTAAAAATTAAAATATTTAACATGTGTAGTCATTATAGAAGTTGTTTTCCTTTCATACCATGACTAGCAAATCAATATATTCTGGTAGGTTTACATCATGTTTGTTTGTGTGGGCTGTCACTTTTTATTATTTCTCATAGGCCAACACCATGTTGTCCTTCATGACCATTTTCTCTGAAACTTGGTGGATCTCCTTCCATCAATATTTACATCCTGAAGTATTGGGCAATCTCACAGTAACATACATGGAAAGTAACTACTGACAAAATTTTGGAATTAGGTCTATTTAAGTGGTCAGGGATGATGTTTATCTCCTGAGATTAAAGGAATCTTTGCTTCAGTCTCTGAGATTGTTCATGAATTAAAGGCATCTTCTTCCATTCAGGCTGCAAATATTTGTCATTATTAATTATACTGAGAAATAGCAGGGCGATATTCCAAAGGAAATTTTGCTGAATCACAAAATGGATTTATTTATTCTGGCAATTAGAATCATTTTCTTATCACAAACTACCACTGGAATTCTAGGAAATCTCTCTCTTATGTTCTACTATCTAGTCCTTTACTACAGAGAATGCAAACTAAAGCCCACAGATTTGATTCTCATGCACCTAATGGCATCCAATGCCTTGGTCATTCTCTCTGCAGGAGTGCCCCACACAATGACAGTTTGGGGAATGAAGCAATTTGTAAATAATTTCGGATGCCAGCTCCTATTGTACATGCAAAGATTTGGGCGAAGTGTGTCCATTGGCAGCATTTGCCTCCTTAGTGTCTTCCAAGCCATCACCATCAATCCAAGGGGATTCTATTGGAAAGATCACAAATTCAAAGGTGCAAAGTACATTGGCTGCTCCATTGACCGTCTCTGGGTCTTGTACATGTTGATAAATTTCATTTTCGTTGTGTACCCTTTTATTGAAAGGAATAGCAAAAATACTACAAGAAAACATGATTTTGGATACTGCTCAATTGTAGGGAGTGATGAAATCAGTGGCTCACTCTATGTAGCATTGCTTGTGTGTCCTGAAATATTCTTTTCTGTTATGATCACCTGGTCCAGCAGCTCCATGATTGTCATTCTGTACAGACACAAGCAGAGTGTCCAACACATCCGCAGCACTACTGGTTCTAGCAGAACCTCCCCTGAGTCCAGAGCCACCCAGAACATCCTGGCATTGGTAGCTACCATTCTGGTTTTTTATACCCTCTCCTCCATCTTACGAGGCTGCATTGCTTTTTTTCATAATCAAAATTGGTGGCTTGTGAACATCACCCGTTTCACTTCTCTATGTTTTCCATCTTTTGGACCCTTTGTTCTTATGAATCATTATTCCATTCTGTCCAGATTCAGTTTGGTCTGGAGGAGGAATAAAACCTCTTATTATTTTAAGTGTTTACATGCTATGTTTTACATCGTATCTGGTTGCTTACTCGCTCATAACACTCAAAAATTCAATTCAGAATGTTAGTATAAAACTTAGTCTTTCTATGATTAACCAAAGTGAGTATGGGAGTTTTGTCATCTGGTGAATCAGCAGACTGGATGAGCTGAGATCTATTACATTCTTGAATATACAGCTGGGAATGTCTTCCCAGTGTCTATCTCATGTTTGAAGGAGCAAACAAAAAATGCTGTAAATAAATCTGCCCATTTTGTTGCTTTCCTCCTGTCAGGGCATCAAGACTGCTTGATGAAGTCCCAGGCACCACTGTGTACCACATTCTAACAGCAAGGAAAACTAAATCCATAGCTGGCAATGAACTTGATCTTCAGGGGGCCCTGGTCAAATCACAACTGCTTTAGCCTTCACCAGTTCCAAAAAATCGTGTTACTCTGTTTCACCTTCTGTAGAAAACAATTCAAATGAATGATCATTTTTACATGATCTTGAAATTGGCTAGTTACTATTTTATTGAGAATTTTTGTGTCATCAGTGACAGTGAACTATAAATTTTCTTGTTTATTATTTGGTCTTTATCTGCTTCGGCATCACCGTATTTCATGTTTTATCAAAAACTTTTGGAAACCATTAATAAAACAAATTATAGGGGATATGGAAGACAGAGAGAATAGTTAAGTCCTGTGGAGAGGACAAATTTGAAGAGGTGAAGGCAGTGAGGAGTGGGCTGAGGTGGGTGGCTTGTTTGCCACCTGGGAACCTTCATACTGTCTGCGTCTGAGCTGCAGCTAAGGGCCTTGTCTGTGCCCATGGCCCTGCACCACCCATGGACTGTGTTGATGTCTGTTGTTCCTGTCACTACTGAAAGTCATGAGAATAGGCCTACACAGAGGTGGACCCACCCTTCACTGGCTGAAACACCAGAAAGAACTGTTTCTAACCATCCTAGGCTAGAGCACGTGAAATTGCAAGTCCTGTCCCTTGGTTGGGCCATGTGACAGAGCTGACCCTTTTGGCAAGGTCTGGGTGCACTGCTGCAGAGGGCATAAAAGTGGGAGGGTTGGTCCTGTCCCCCTTATCGACCATGTGGTGGCATGTTCAAGGAAAAGATGTCCTCCTCACTCATATCTCATCACCAGAGGAAAGCAGAAGAGCTGACCTAGTACTACAACCACTGCAGCACTAGTGAGAATAGATCCTGTCCCTCTCCTATAGAATGAGACTGTTGGAAATATGATCCCACCCCTCACCTATCATATGATGGTGTGAGGGGGTGAGAGATTTTTTTCCCACCACATCCCTCACCACTTGTGGCAGGTGGGAGAGCTTGCCTTGAGAGCATGAGAACTGATAAACTGACCCAACATGTCACCAGCTATGGGACTAGGGAGAGCAGATCCTGCACCTCATTGGGGAAACACAGTAGAGCTGACCAAGTTTACAATGGCGAGGGTGAACCAAACTCGAGGGCCTGAGCATAGGAGAGCTAGCCTTACTACACATCAGTCATGTGTAGGTGTGGGTGGCAGAGAGATAGCTCCTTGCTACTTGCCCCTTTCTGCCAGCATCAGGCAGTAGAGCAGTCCTCTGGGCCATGAAAGTGGAAGAGCTGGCCTTGCCCTACACCAGCTGCAGGACTCAGGAGAAAAGACCCTGAAGCTCACCTGGGTGCCACATTAGTGCTGAATCTTTGTGTGTGTGTGTGTGTGTGTGTGTGTGTGTGTGTGTGTGTGTGTGTGTAAGCCTACCTTAAGATCATGAGAGTGAGAGAGGTGGTCATACACCCATCCTCTGTCCAGTGTTAGAGAGAGCAAGGAAAAAATGCTCTGCCAGTCTTGTCCCTTTGCAACCATCATGGATGAAACCTACCTGTGCCCCTCATCAAATGCAACATCCAGAAGAGTGGGCCCTGAACCTGCCTGGGAAATACATTAGAGGTGACTCTGATCACAGGGGCACAGGATTGTCTGCCTCGAGAATATGACTATGAGAGATCTGTCCCTGTCCATAGTTTGCCATATGGTATTGTAGCAGTTGGGAGTGTTGTTTCTGAGGTCATGAGAACAAGAGATCTGACCCTTCCCCTCACTAGATGCATCACTGGTCAGGGTATCTCCTAAACCCACAACACAGTAGAGGTATCCCTGGTGGTATAGGTGTATTTGAGCACAGCCTTAGGCAATGAGAGCACAGCTGCTCCTTAATGCTAACTACATAGAATTGGGGAGCTATGCAGATTGGCAAAAGAGAGCTAATCCTGGGATTGAGGATGAGAGAGATCTAGTGGGATAACTACACAATCAACCTCCCAGGGCTATGGGTTTCCCCATCCCCTCATCCACACCATCTATGATATGCTTGAGCATGTGGAGGAGCTAGTACTACAGACAAAATGTTGCAATATCTCCAGGACACAGGACAACAACAGGACAGCCAAAAGCAGCCCCAGTGAGGGCCCAGTATTGATGATGCAGCAAAACTCAGAAGCCTCCATCCAGACCAATGATGTATGGCAATGAACACTTGCAAGCAATGATATCAGCACTAAAGGATATACAATGTGTCTCACTTGGTCATACTACAGCTTCCATGACAAGATTTTTCTTTTCCTTTTTTAAATTTCATATTCTTTTAAATTGTTGATTTATCCTGGGGTAGTTGCAAGAGAAGAGGCTGCATAGGAAGGAGTAGGAGATGAGTGGGATCAAGATGCATGATGTGAAATCCACAAAGAATTCATACAAAGTTAAATGGAGAAAAAACAGAAAATAGCTTCTATTCTCATACAATACATCCTGATTACACTTTCACTTACCTGGGCAACTCTAAGTTCCTTCACTCCCAGGCACATCCATTGCCTTTCGGTTATTAGGAAATATGAGACTTCTAAGTCAACATTCAAACAGAACAAAATAAATTTTTTCTTATCAAATTGATTAATATATTAAGATTCAAATGCCAGAGAACCTAGTTTCTGATATAACAGATTCCCTGAAGAGAAAACCATTTACATAACTTCATTTCCTCTTTGTCCTGGATTTTCTAAATCCATGATGCCTGACACAGGTCCAACTTCTGATGAATACACAAGTCCAATTCTCTCTCTTCACTGCATGTTTATCTTTAGTCACTTGACAAAATATGTACATATTATCTACTAATTATCATTTACAATTTTCCATTTACTCCTGACCATTTTTATCTGAACATTTAATGTAATTATGGCAGATTAATTTTACTATAAGCCATACAGTACCCTTCCAAACCTATCTATTATCACTAGCACTAGGGAATCACAATCTCTAAACTGATGATAAATCCTCCAAGGATATCCTAATTTGCAAAAATATAAGGACACTTTAAGCCTCTCTGACATAATCTTGGGCATCCTGTATTCTTGCTCTTTTTGACTAATGGCCTTGACATTAAGTTCTGTCTTTCTGATTTGTGTTCTACTTGGCATGCTTTGGTCTGCACAAGATTTATTCTGAAAATATGCACCTTCTTATTTTTTATTAGTTTACACTATGATCTTTTCCATATAAGATCATTGTGCACATTTCATTTTGATTGATTCTTTCTTTACTCCGTCTCCTTATTTCCACTTCTCTGCTGTTTTCTTATACTATGTCCTATTATATATGAATATTTTTATGTTATGTTCTCTAACTTCCCATCATTTATTATAGTTACAGAGGCAGCACATTTTATTGAAAATTTCACATATGAGGACTGTATTTACTTCATTTCTTCCCCCTCCCTACTCAATTTTTGTTAGTCACCCCTACAGCCTCCCAAATTCATAGACTCTTTTATTTTAATTATATATGTATATATGAATATTTATAATCTGCTAAGTACATTTGGTGTTGACTATATGTATATATATTTAGGGTTGTGTACTGGTATTAGAATAACAATTAATGGATTCATCCCTAGAGAAGACAATTTCTCCCTCTTTCTGCATTAATTAATTACATGTAGATTTTGGTTTTTTCTTTGCTTCTTTTTTTCATGGTCTTTTCTTTAATCATTTCTCTTTTTATTGAATATAAAATCATCTCTCACATGTGATGCAACATTGATTAAGATGGACTCTCGTAAGAATTCATAATTGTTGTGATATATGTAATCCAACTGTTGACATTTTTCTATTGGTAATGATCTTATCGAAAAGAGTTGCTAAAACTTTTCATATTTTCATCCATCCCTAAATATTTTTCTGTTTAAAGTTGAATTTTCAGAAAGTATAAGCTTATAGCTAAATTTTACCTTGCCATGCTAAATACTGTGATTGCCAGCAAACAGTACATTCCATTCTTGAGGAATAAGAAAGCATGTCATTTTCACTAGCATTTTTGTGGATTTTGAAGTGTACTGTCTGTGGTGAACAGTCATCCTTACAGTATCCTTCACTTTGAGTTGGCATGTTGCACAGTGCCTCATTATCAATATTCAATTCAAATTTATTGCAGCCATGTCCCTGAGGTTCCAGTGGTGAGAATGCTAAAACCTTTACTTATAATTTAGAAAGAGAGAAAGGGACAAAGACAGACAGATAAATAAGAGTGAGTGATATATATAAATATATATATATATATATATATATATATATATATATATAGAGAGAGAGAGAGAGAGAGAGAGAGAGGCAGACAGACAGACAGACAGACAGACAGACAGAAGAGATCACAGGAACCATCTCTCCCCTTTAACCACATAAGCCTCTAGGATTCTTGGGCTTGGAGGCAGGCACATTTACCCACTGTACCATCACTCTAACTCCCTGATTCACCAGACCCCACCAATGGGAACAGACAGACTTAGCAGGACTGAGAACATCTGCATCAAATAACATTATAATCATAGGATATCTGCAATACTACCATTCATCACCAATATAAATAGTCCTCTTTTAAATATAAATAATTTTGTTTATCTGCTGTTCTTTGCTTTGTTCCATCTTATAACCCTTGTCTGTGAATGCAAATTATCCTATTGAGCCCTGAAATATTTTGTAGGCCTATATAATGTAATTACAAAATACAATTACCCAAAGACAACAATTTAGACATGTAAAGATAAATTTTACATAAAATTGAATTCAATAAAGTTAAAAATAGCCTCGAGGCCCACGGTGGCAGCCAGCAGTGACATACAGGCCCAGCAGGGGGCCGCAGAGGTAGACAGTCACCACAGAGGTGACAAGCAGAGGCAGGTAGGCCAGAGGCGGCAGCCAGCAGAGACATACAGGCCTGTCAGCAGCAGGCAGGCAGGTCTGGAGTGGAGGCAGGCAGGCACAGCAGGTGATGGCCAAAACAAGTCACAATAAAGACCAGAAACAGAGCTATTACCCTCTGAAGAGCTAGTGAAAACAAACTTTTAATCAAAAGCTTGGAACAGGGATGCCTCTAACCCCAACACCTGGGGAAGAAGCTATCTCTGTGGGAGGGAACCAGAATGAATCTGAACACTCCCTCTGAGAACAATCCAGGGCCCAGCTGCTGATCCTGTGAAACCCAACAACTTGGAGGTGTTGGTGAGACTACCCTGCTCAGCTCAAATCCATCCGGGAGAGGATTCAGGTCCGTACAGTTTGAAGTCTGAAGAAACAAGATCAGCTGAGGAGTTGACCAATGAACAAAATGTGACCTGGAACACAGAAGAAGGCACTGCCCAGCCACCAAACCAGATCAATAGAATCATAAGTATATACTTCACCGACTGACATCAGCTACCCCTGAAGAAACAGCCCAATAGCACCAATTTAACCAGGAACTCCTACTAAACCAAGACTAAAAATTAGAACAAGGGAGGCACTCTCAGACACAGACACCATCTGCACCAAGCAGAGGAAGAAATGAGTAGACACCAGTGCAAAAATACAGACAACAACATAAAGAACTATATGGCAACATCAGAACGTAGTGATTCTACACCTGCAATACCTGAACATACCAAGACAGAAGAAACAGAAGAAATCAACCCTTAAAACAACTTTAAGAAGATGATAGAGGCCCTTAAAGAAGAAATAAAACATTCCCTTAAAGAGGTAATGAAAAACTCCATTAAAGAGGAAATAAAAACTCCCTTAAAGAAATGGAAGAAAAAATGAACAAAAAATTGGGAAGAAATCAAAGAAAGCCAAGAAAAAGCTTTTAAACAGATGAAAGAAACATTCCAAGATCTGAAAAATAAATTTGAGACAATAAAGAAAACACAAGCTGAGGGAATGCTGGAAATAGAAATCCTGACTAAACGAAAAGGAACTACAGAAACAAGCATAACCAACCGATTGCAAGAGGTGGAACAGAGAATCTCTAATACTGAAGACACAATAGAGAAAACAGATTCATCAGTCAAAGAAAACACTAAAGAGATAAAAGTCGTAACACAAAATGTCCAGGAAATTTGGGACACCATGAAAAGACCAAACCTAAGAATAATAGGGATAGAAGAAGAAGAAGAAGAAGAAGAAGAAGAAGAAGAAGAAGAAGAAGGAGAAGAAGACCAACTCAAAGACACAGAAAATATATTCAACAAAATCATACAAGAAAACTTTCTTACCATAAAGAAAGAAATACCTATGAAGATACAAGAAGCTTACAGAACACCAAATAGGCTGGATCCAAAAAAAAAAAAAAAATCCCATCGCTACATAATAATCGAAACACTAAACAAACAGAAGAAAGAAAAAATATTAAGAGCCACAAAGGAAAAAGACCAAGTAAAATATAAAGGCAAACCCATCAGAATAACACCGGACTTCTCAATAGAAACTATGAAAGCTATAAGATCATGGACAAATCTTATGCAGATGCTAAGAGACCACGGATGCCAACCCAGACTATTATAGCCAGCAAAACTCTCAATCACCATAGGCGGAGTAAACAAAATATTCCAGGATAAAACCAGATTTAATAGTACCTGTCCACAAACCCAGCCCTACAGAAAGCACTAGAAAGGAAAATCCAGCCCAAAGAAGCTAAACACATTCATGAAAAATCAAGCAATAGATAATCTCACACCAACATACACCAAAGAAGGACACCACCACACAAACACAAAAAAATAACAGGAATTAACAATCACTGCTCATTAATATCCATCCGTATCAATGGTCTCAACTCACCTATAAAAAGACACAGGCTAACAGAATGGATAAGAAAACAGGACCCATCCACCTGCTGCAAACAAGAAACATACCTTAACTTCAAAGAAAGACACTACCTCCAAGTAAGGGGCTGGGAAAAGGTTTCCAAGCAAATGGACCTAAGAAACAAGCTGGTGTAGCTATCCTAATATCTAATAAAATAGACTTCAAACTAAAATCAATCAAAAGAGATCAGGATGGACCTTACATATTTATCATGGAAAAAATCCACCAAGATGAAGGCTCAATTTTAAACATTTATGCCCCAAATACAAAAGCACACACATTCATAAAAGAAACACTACTAAAGTTTAAAATGCACATCAAACCCCACACATTAGTAGTGAGAGATTCTAACACACTACTTTCACCAAAAGACAGATCTACCAGACTAAAACTTAACAAAGAAATAAAGGACCTAACAGATGTTATGACTCAAATGGACTTAATAGATATCTATAGAACATTCCATCCTAACACAAAAGAATATACCTTCTTCTCAGCACCCCATGGAACCTTCTCAAAAATTGACCACATGCTTGGCCACAAAACAAATCTCAACAGATACAAAACAAATTTGAATAACCTCTTTTATCTTATTGGACCACCATGCCTTAAAGTTAGACCTCAACAACAACAAAAACAATAGAAAACCCACAAACTCTTGGAAACTGAATAATGCCCACCTGAAACATCAATGGGTCAAGGAAGAAATAAAGAAAGAAATTAAAGATTTCCTAGAATTCAATAAAAATGAAAGTACAACATACCCAAACTTATGGGACACTATGAAAGCAGTGCTAAGAGGAAAATTCATAGATCTAAATGCACACCAAAAGAAGATGGAGCAATCCCATACCAATGAATTAACAGCACAACTGAAAGCTCTAGAACAAAAAGAAACAAACTCACCCAGGAGAAATAGACGCCAGGAAATAATCAAATCGAGGGCTGAAATTAACAAAATAGAAAACAAGAGAACAGTACAAAAAAATCAATGAAACAAAGAGTTGGTTCTTTGAAAAAATCAAGATGATAGACAAAGCCCTAGCCAAACTAACCAAAAGGCAAAGAGAGAGCACCCAAATTAACAAAATCAGAAATGAAAAGGGAGCCCCAGCTCCCAGCCTGCCCCCTACGACTTCCCTTCTGGACCAGAGACCCCAGCCACTTCCTGAGACTTAGAGACCGGCCCCCAGCTCCCAGCCTGCCCCCGACGACTTCCCTTCTGGACCAGAGGTGAGTACCCGGGTCCAACCCGGACCCCATCCCTGGGCACCAGCCACTCCTGAGAGGCCTGCCCAGCTTGGCGCCGGGTTCTGGCCACCGGGCAGCTCCCCTTCTAGCCCCACCGGGAGGGATCCCCTTTTCCAAGCCCCCAGCAGCCCCTGCAGTCTCTGCGCCCTGCCCCCACGCCCATCTGCCCGAGACCCCAGCCACTTCCTGAGACTTAGAGACCGGCCCCCAGCTCCCAGCCTGTCCCCGACTGCCATTCTGGACCAGAGCTTGCCCCTGACTTCCCTTCTGGACCAAAGAGTTGGACAAGAGAACTCCCTTTTGGACAAGAGAGAGAGTCTTCCTGAGTCTGTCAGCTCTTTGTGAAACAAGTACACTATAAGACCAAGAAGGAACCACAAGGAGATGGGCAGACGTCAAAGCAGAAGTACATACAGCAAAATGAAGAGCAATACAGCATCACCAGAACCTAGCTCGCCTCCAACATCTAGACCTGAACACCAAAAATTGGAAGAAGCAGAAGAAAGTAGCCTTATGAGTAACTTCATGAAGAAGGTAGAGGCTTGTGTAGAGGAAAAGACAAGAAAATTGGAAGAACGCTGTAAACAACTAGAGGAAAGGGCAAACAAATTAGAAGAAAACAATAAAGCCCTCCAAGAAAACAATAAAGTCCTGGAAGAAAACATTAAAATCCTGGAAGAAAACAATAAAGCACTGAAAGAAAATCATGAAAAAGCAATGAAACAAACAAAGGAAACAGTCCAAGAACTGAAAAGGGAAATTGAAAAAATAAAAAAGACACAAACAGAGGGAATGCTGGAAATAGAAAACCTGAGTAAAAGATCAGGAACTTCGGATGCAAGTATAACCAACAGAATGCAAGAGATGGAAGAGAGGATTTCTGGCATTGAAGATACAGTAGAAGAAATAGTTCCATCAGTCGAAGGAAACACTAAAGCCAACAAAGTCATGAACCAAAATGTCCAAGAAATCTGGGACACCATAAAAAGACCAAACCTACGAATTATAGGGATAGAAGAAGGTGAAGAATACCAACTCAAAGGCACAGAAAATATATTCAACAAAATTATAGAAGAAAACTTTCCCAACTTAAAGAAGGAAATGCCTATGAAGATACAAGAAGCCTATAGAACACCAAACAGACTAGACCCCCCAAAAAAGTCCCCTCGACACATAATAATTAAACAACTAAATGTACAGAATAAAGAAAGAATATTAAGAGCAGCCAAGGAAAAAGGCCAAGTGACCTATAAAGGTAAACCCATCAGAATAACACCCGATTTCTCAATGGAGACTTTGAAAGCCAGAAGGACCTGGACAGATGTAATGCAGACACTAAGGGACCATGGATGTCAGCCCAGACTAATATACCCAGCAAAACTTTCAATCATCATAGACGGAAGGAACAAGACATTCGAAGACAAAGCCAGATTTAAACAATACCTATCCACAAACCCAGCCCTACAGAAAGCACTAGAAGGAAAATTCCAACCGAGGGAAGTCAGATACACACTTGAAAACACAGGCAATAGATAAAGCCACAACAGTAAACCCCAAAGAAGAGAAGTACACACACACTACCACCAAAAATAACAGGGATGAAGAATCACTGGTCATTAATATCCCTTAATATCAACGGACTCAATTCACCTATAAAAAGACATAGACTTACAGAATGGATACGAAAGCAGGACCCATCTTTCTGCTGCATACAAGAAACACATCTCAAATTCAAAGATAGACACTACCTAAGAATAAAAGGCTGGGAAAAGACTTTTCAATCAAATGGTCTTAAGAAACAAGCAGGGGTAGCCATCCTGATATCCAACAAAATAGACTTCAAACTAAAATCAATCAAAAGAGATCAAGAAGGACATTACATCCTCGTCACAGGAAAGATCGACCAAGATGAAGTTTCAATTCTGAACATATATGCCCCAAACACAAGGGCACCCACATATGTAAAAGAAACATTACTAAAGCTTAAACCACATATAAAACCCCACACATTAATAGTGGGAGATCTCAACACCCCACTTTCACCACTGGACAGATCTCCCAAATAGAAACTTAACAGAGAAATCAAGGACTTAAACGATGTCATGACCCAATTGGACCTAATAGATATCTACAGAACATTTCATCCTAACAAGAAAGAATATACTTTCTTCTCAGCACCCCATGGAACTTTCTCTAAAATCGACCACATACTTGGCCACAAAGCAAATCTCAACAGATACAAAACAATCAGAATAACCTCCTGTGTTCTATCAGATCACCATGGTTTAAAGCTAGATTTCAACAACAACAAAAACTACAGAAAACCTACAACCTCATGGAAACTGAATAATGCTCAACTGAATCACCAATGGGTTAAGGAAGAAATAAAGAAAGAAATTAAAGACTTCCTAGAGATCAATGAAAATGAAGACACCACATACCCAAAGTTATGGGACACTATGAAAGCAGTGTTAAGAGGGAAATTCACAGCACTAAATGCCCACATAAAGAAGTTGGAGAAATCGCACACTAGTGAATTAACAGCACATCTGAAAGCTCTAGAACAAGAAGAAGCAAAGTCTCCCAGGAAGAATAGACGCCAGGAAATTATCAAAGTGAGAGGTGAAATTAATAAATTAGAAACTAAGAGAATAATACAAAAAATTAATGAAACAAAGAGTTGGTTCTTTGAGAAAATCAACAAGATAGACAAGCCCTTATCCAAACTAACCAAAAGACAGAGAGAGAGAATCCAAATCAACAAAATCAGAAATGAAAAGGGGGACATAACAACAGACATTGAGGAAATCCAGAGAATTATAAGGTCATATTTCAAAATCCTCTACTCCACAAAACTGGAAAACCTAAAAGAAATGGACATTTTTCTGGATAGATACCACATACCTAAGTTTAATCAAGACCAGATAAACTATTTAAATAGTCCAATAACCCCTACGGAAATAGAAACAGTCATTAAAGGTCTCCCAACCAAAAAAAGCCCAGGACCAGATGGTTTCAGCACAGAATTCTACCAGATCTTCAAAGAAGAGTTAATACCAATACTCTCTAAATTGTTCCACATAATAGAAACAGAAGGAACATTACCAAACTCCTTCTATGAGGCTACAATTACCCTGATTCCTAAACCAAACAAGGATGCAACAAAGAAAGAGAACTACAGACCGATCTCCCTCATGAACATCGATGCAAAAATACTCAATAAAATACTGGCAAACAGACTCCAAGAACATATCAGAACAATTATCCACCATGATCAAGTAGGCTTCATCCCAGGGATGCAAGGGTGGTTCAACATACGAAAGTCCATCAATGTAATACACCATATAAACAGACTCAAAGAAAAAAACCACATGATCATCTCACTAGATGCAGAAAAGGCATTTGACAAAATCCAACACCCCTTCATGATAAAAGTCTTGGAGCGATCAGGAATACAGGGCACATACCTAAACATAATAAAGGCAATATATAGCAAACCAACAGCCAACATCAAATTAAATGGAGAGAAACTCAAAGCAATTCCACTAAAATCAGGAATGAGACAAGGCTGTCCACTCTCCCCATACTTATTCAATATAGTACTCAAGTTCTAGCCACAGCAATAAGAAAACATAAGGAGATTAAGGGGATTCAAATTGGAAAGGAAGAAGTCAAGCTTTCCCTATTTGCAGACGACATGATAGTATACTTGAGTGACCCCAAAGATTCCACCCAGGAATTGATAAAGCTTATAAACACCTTCAGCAACATAGCAGGATACAAGATCAACTCAAAAAAATCAGTAGCCCTCCTATATACAATGGACAAAGAAGCTGAGAAAGCAATTAGAGATACATCACCCTTTACAATAGCCAAAAATGACATAAAATACCTTGGGGTAACACTAACCAAGCAAGTGAAGGACCTATATGACAAGAACTTTAAGTCCCTGAAAAAAGAAATTGAAGAAGATCTCAGAAAATGGAAAGATCTCCCATGCTCATGGATAGGCAGGGTTAACATAGTAAAAATGGCAATCTTACCAAAAGCAATTTACAGATTCAATGCAATCCCCATCAAAATACCAACACAATTCTTCACAGATCTGGAAAGAACAATACTCAACTTCATATGGAAAAACAAAAAACCCAGGATAGCTAAAAGAAACCTGTACAATAAAACAACTCCTGGAGGCATCACAATCCCCGACTTCAAGCTCTACTATAGAGCTACAGTAATAAAAACAGCCTGGTATTGGCATAAAAACCGACATGTGGACCAATGGAATCGAATTGAAGACCCTGACATTAACCCACACACCTATGGACATATAATTTTTGACAAAGAAGCCAAAAGTGTACAATGGAAAAAAAGAAAGCATCTTCAACAAATGGTGCTGGCATAACTGGATATCAGCGTGTAGAAGGCTGCAAATAGATTCATATCTGTCACCGTGCACAAAACTTAAGTCCAAGTGGATCAAAGACCTCAACATAAATCCAGCTACTCTGAACCTGCTAGAAGAGAAAGTAGGAAATAGTCTTGAACGCCTTGGCATAGGAGATCACTTCCTAAATATAACACCAGTAGCGCAGACACTGAGACAAACAATCAATCAATGGGACCTCTTGAAACTGAGAAGCTTTTGTAGAGCAAAGGATACGGTCAACAAGGCAAAGCGACAGCCTACAGAATGGGAAAAGATCTTCACCAACCCCACATGTGACAGAGGACTGATATCCAGAATATATAAGGAACTCAAGAAATTAGACATCAAAAGGACCAACAGTCCAATTGAGAAATGGGCTTTAGAACTAAACAGAGAATTCTTAACAGAGGAATCCCAAATGGCTGAAAGACATTTAAGGAATTGCTCAACTTCCCTAATCATCAGGGAAATACAAATCAAAACAACTCTGAGATACCACCTTACGCCTGTCAGAGTGGCTAAGATCAAAAACACTGAAGACACTTTATGCTGGAGAGGATGTGGAACTAGGGGAACTCTCCTCCACTGCTGGTGGGAATGCAAGCTTGTACAACCACTTTGGAAATCAATATGGCGCTTTCTTAGAAAATTGGGAATCAATCTCCCCCAAGATCCAGCTATACCACTCCTGGGCATATACCCAAGAAATGCTCAATCATACCACAAGAGCACTTGCTCAGCTATGTTCATATCAGCATTGTTTGTAATAGCCAAAACCTGGAAACAACCTAGATGCCCTTCAACTGAAGAATGGTTAAATAAATTGTGGCACATATACGCAATGGAATACTACTCAGCAGAGAAAAACAATGACATCACACGGTTTGCAGGCAAATGGATGGATGTAGAAAAAATCATCCTGAGTGAGGTAACCCAGACTCAGAAAGACAAATATGGTATGTACTCACTCATAGGAAGATGCTAGATGTGGAACAAGGATGAATAGATTGCTACTCACATCACCAGTGAGGCTACCTGGAAAACGGGACCCCAAAAAAAGACATGGAGAAATGGACGAGATCTACATGAATAGCCTGGTCATGAGTGGGAACAATGAAGGGCGACAGTCGAGGGAAAGAGTGGGAGATCCTAGCTGGATCAAGAAAAGAGAGGGAGAACAAGGAATAGGAGACCATGGTAAATGAAGTCCACATGAGAAGGTGAGAAGGGGAGGAAGCAGAGAGCTAGGGAGGCCCACGGAGATCCACAAAGATACCCCCTCAAAAGACTGCTGGCAATGGTCGCGAGACGGCAGGAACTGACCTACTCGGGTGATGGGATGGCCAGACACCCAGATAGTGGTGCCATAAACCCCATCCAAGGACTGAGGAATCTGAAGGCAGACATCCACGGCTGGGCCCCTGGTGGAGCACTGGGAGTCTAATTAGTGAGTAAGAAGAGGGTTTATTTGAGGGAGAATTGTTGAAGCCAAGGTTGGATAAAGCACCGGGACAAATAACCAAATGAATGGAAGCACAGGATCTATGAACCAAAGGCTGAGGGGCCCCCAACTGGATCAGGCCACCTGAACGGGTGAGACAGTCATGTGGCTTGATCTGTTTGGGAGCCAGCTGTGCATTGGTGCCAGGTCCTGGGCTCGTTGCTTGAGTTGGCTCTTTGAATCCTGGGACTTATGCAGGGACACTTGGCTTGGTCTGGGAGGGGGGAATGGACCTGCCTGGACTGAGTCTACCAGGTCAACCCCGGTCCTCGGGGGAGACCTTGATCTGGAGGAGGTGGGAATGGGGGGTGGGCTGGGGGGAGGGGTGGGCGAGAGGGGGAGAATAGGGGATTCTGTGGCTATTATGTTGAACTGAATGGTGTTGTAAAATAATAATAATAATAAAAAAAGAAATGAAAAGGGAGACATAACAACAGACAATGAGGAAATCCAGAGAATCATCAGATCATACTTCCAAAACCTGTACTCCACGAAAATGGAAAACCAGGAAGAAATGGACAATTTTCTGGATAAACACCACATACCAAAATTAAATCAAGATCAGTTAAACCATTTAAATAGACCAATAACCCCTAAAGAAATAGAAACAGTTATCAAATGTCTCCCAACCAAAAAAAAAAAAGCCCAGGAACAGATGGTTTCAGTGAAGAATTCTACCAGACTTTCAAAGAAGAACTAATACTAAACCTCTTCAAAGTGTTCCATACAATAGAAACAGGAGGAACACTACAAAACTCTTTTTAATGAGGCTACATTACCCTGATACCCAAACCATACAAAGATGCAACAAAGAAAGAGAACTACAGACCAATCTCCCTCATGAACATTGATGCAAAACTACTCAACAAAATAATGGCAAACCGAATCCAAGAAAACATCAAAACAATTATCCATCACAACCAAGTAGGATTCACCCCAGAGATGCAAGGATGGTTCAACATATGAAAATCAGTCAATGTAATACACCATATAAACAACCTGAAAGAAAGAAAACCACATGATCATCTCCTTAGATGCTGAAAAAGCCTTTGACAAAATCCAACACCCCTTCATGATAAAGGTCTTAGAAAGATCAGGAATACAAGGAACATTTCTAAACATAATAAAAGCAATTTATAGCAAGCCAACAGCAAACATCAAATTAAATGGAGAGAAACTCAAAGCGATACCACTAAATTCAGGAACAAGACAAGGCTGTACACTCTCCCCATATTTATTAAATATAGTACTAGAAATTCTAGCTAGGGCAATAAGACAACAAAAGGAGATCAAATTGGGAAGGAAGAAGTCAAACTTTCACTATTTGCAGATGATATGAGAGTATACATAAGTGACCCCAAAAACTCTACCAGGGAACTCCAACAGCTGATAAACTCCTTCAGTAAAGTGACAGGATACAAGATCAACTCAAAAATATCAGTAGCCCTCCTTTACACAAATGATAAAAGAGCTGAGAAAGAAGTCAGAGAAACATCACCCTTTACAATAGCCACAAATAATATAAAATACCTTGGGATAACACTAACTAAACAAGTGAAGGACCTTTTTGACAAGAACTTTAAATCTCTAAAGAAAGAAATTGAAGAAGAAATAAGAAAATGGAAAGATCTCCCATGCTCATGGATAGGTAGGATTAACATAGTAAAAATGGTAACCTTATCAAAAGCAATCTACAGATGCAATGCAATCCCCATCAAAATCACAACACAATTCTTCACAGACTTGGAAAGAAAAATACTCAACTTCATATGGAAAAACAAAAGACACAGGATAGCTAAAAGAATCCTATATGATAAAGCAACCTTTGGAGGCATCACCATCCCTGACCTCAAACTCTACTATAGAGCTATAGTAATAAAAACAGCTTGGTACTGGTATAAAAACCGACATACAGACCAATTAGAATCTAATTGAAGACCCTGACATTAATCCATGCACATATGAACACCTGGTTTTTGACAAAGGAGCCAAAACTATACAAAGGAAAAAAAAAGTATCTTCAACAAATCTTGCTGGCATAACTGGATCTCAATAAGTAAAAGATTACAAATAGATCCATATCTGTCACCATGCACAAAACTCAAGTCCAAGTGGATCAAAGGCCTGAACATAAATCCAGTTACACTAAACTTAATAGAAAATAAAGTAGGAAGTACTCTTGAACGCATTGGCATCGGAGACCATTTCCTAAATATAAAACCAACAGCACAGACCCTGAGCACAACAATTAATAAATGGGACCTCTTGAAACTGAGAAGCTTTTGCAGGGCAAAAGACACAGTCAATAAGATAAAAAGACAGCCAACAGAATGGGAAAAGATCTTCACCAACCCCACATCTGACAGAGGATTGATCTCCACAGTATATAAAGAACTCACGAAACTAGACATCAAAATACTGAACAGTCCAATTAAAAAATGGGCTAAAGAGCTAAACAGAGAATTCACAAAACAAGAAACACAAATGGCTGAAAGACATTTAAAGAATGCTCAACATCCTTAATCACCAGAGAAATACAAATCAAAACGACTCTGAGATACCACCTTACACCTGTAAGAATGCCTATGATCAAAAACACCAATGACAGTCAATGTTGGAGAGGATGTGGAGCAAAGGGAACACTTCTCCACTGTTGGTGGGAATGTAAACTTATACAACCACTGTGGAAATCAGTATGGCGGTTTCTCAGAAAATTAGGAATCAAACTACCTCAAGACCCAGCCATCCCACTCTTGGGCATATATCCAAAGAATGCTGATTCATACCATAAAGATACATGCTCAGCTATGTTCATAGCAGCACTATTTGTAATAGCCAGAACCTGGAAACAACCTAGATGCCCATCAACGGAAAAATGGATGAAAAAAATGTGGTACATATTCACAATGGAGTACTACTCAGCAGAGAAAAACAATGAAAGCATGAAATTTGCAGGCAAATGGATGGATCTAGAAAAAAATCATCCTGAGTGAGATAACCCAAACCCAGAAAGACAGTAATGGTATGTACTCACTCATAAGTGTATTCTAGATATAAAATAAAGAACAATCAGACCACAACCCATAGAACCACAGTGAATAAGTAAACCCAAAAGAGATGAAGGGAAAGATTTAGAATCATGTAGAAGACAAACCTAAAATCAACTTTCACAGAAGCAGCTTTATCAGGAGGTAAAGAAGGTATGTGAGCTAGGTTATAAATAAAAGAGCCATAAGGTATTTCTGGAAATCATTAGTTTGTGGATTTTCCTCACTCAGGTTTTTACATAAATCACTGGGACAGTTTGGAGGGCTTCAAGTATCCAGTGCTCCTCATGTCCATGGAAACAATAAATCAATGCCCAGAGCTGCAGATGGAGAACATTGAATTGCTTGTCCATTGAGACATTTATGTTAATTTCTTATCTCAATATAATCCAAAAAATATTGAAAGGAACCAGAGAACAGTGTTTAAAAAAACAACTGTAACCTTCTATAATGTGTTTACATGTAAAAGTCATTGTTTTTCCTACATGAGGAACTTAATATTACTGGTTTGTCATTGATTCTTGATCTCCCTTTCATCTACTTCTATTTCCCATGTTTTCTATTCTTTCACCTCTCATCATCTCTCCTCTCTACTCCTGTTCTCTGCTTCTGCCTAATCATCTCTTCTTTTCCCTAATTCTCCCTGAAATGCTCTTCCTACTCAGGACCAAGTTCTGGGATCCAGAGATTTTTCTTTAGGGAAGGAATACTGGAGTTCACTCTTGAACTCCAAATTCTGATGATCTCCTTTTTAACTCCTTCTGCCAGTAACCAAGTTCACAGAACTTCTGGAAACACATGTTGCTTCTATTTCTAAACCATGAGACTTGTTCCAGATTCAACAACACTGGGTGTTATGCAGGTTGCCAGGATACAACGATGGTTGCAAGATATGTGTTGTACATAAGATTAATATTCAGCCATATTTCTATAGTCTTCACTGACTTCTAGGGAACACAGAGATACTCAGGTGGCCTGGATGTTTCAAAGTCTGAGGAACTGACCACCTTAGTTTCTTAGGATTTGGAAGGCACACAGTGCCTCAGGACCCATGGATTCTACCCTGAAATAACTATGATGCATTCCTGTCAAGGCAATTATACCAGGTAAAGTCAATGATATCTCACAGAAGACAAAAGTTGTCACTTTAGTAAAATGAGAAAAGGACAGTAAAACCCAGGTAACTGGAGTTTTATTAGGATAAGGGAACAAATAACATTCTATTTTACTTTAGTTTAGTTTTTGTAAATGTTTATTGTACAAGAAACCATGTCACAGTAGAGCTTTTCATACAAGAATATATTTCGCTGAGAACATTTCCCTCAAACTCTTCAACTGTTCTATTCTTGATTCTTGTCCAGGTCTGCAATGTTCTCCTGGACAATTTTTATTGTATGTACACACACACACACACACACACACACACACACACACTTTTGTATATCTCTAAAACATCTATGAACTACAAACAGGCAAACAATAATATGAGTGGTTTTTCTTTTCATTTATTTCTTATCTTTTCACTTTTCTAGTTTTCATTCTTTTTATGTGTGCCCGGGTCTCCCTACATTTCTTTTACTGGTCTGGAAATCAATCCATATACCAGGCTGGCATTAGAATCACTTATCTGCCAGCCTTACCTCCTGAATACTTGGGTTAAAGACATGTGTCATCATACCAATTATAATATTGGTTTATCCATGAGTGTTTTTATTCCCTGAATGTAATTCTATTTACATCCATTTTCTACAAGCAACATAAATGTGTCCTACTCAATGGTTGAAAAAAAAATCTAAGGAATATATATATATATATATATATATATATATATATATATATATATATATATATATAAAACACTCATTTTTGTTTAATGTATTTCTGGTTTTGGTTTCAGGCTAATAAATGTTTCTGCTCTTGGGAGGGAAATCATGTGTGGTGCTAGAACCCAGAATTTGTGAGTTCATAGATCTAAGCAAAGAATCTGCTATTGTCACTTTACTAGAGTAGAAAAATTACTCACCAGATTCTAAATTTCTGTTGTTTTACACACAAAATAGTATAGGTTTCACCCTTCATCAAAGAATTGTGACTTACAACACATGCAAACCATTACAGTGAAATTAAAATAACAAATCTCCATAAATTATTCACTGTGTGTTGGAGAACACTGTCTCATACAAGTGTACACTAAAACTGCACCTAAGCTATGGGAATCATAGTAGAAGAGAGGTTTGAAAATTGCAAGTGAGAAACCGGAAGTTTGCTATGAGAATGTAACTTCTAGAGAAGTGGCATCTTAAACATGATCTGAACAAAGATTATATTGATAGACATGCTAATATGGTAGGGGTAAATCTCATGAATCACGATCCATAGAAAAAGTGCTTCAGACAACCAATATATGCTCAAATTATGTGAAGTAGTCTTCCACAAGAAAGAATTTCCCAATTGGTCATCAAATACCTATTGGTCAGCCCTGAAATCTTATACCTAAAAATATGGAAATAGGAATTTGCCTTTCTTTAATAACATATGTATCTTTCTGTGTGCGTGTTTCCTCCTGAGTGTGTGAATGTGTGTGTGTGTGTGTGTGTGTGTCTGTGTGTGTGTGTGTGTGTGTGTGTGTGTGTAACAGCATATAAATGTTCATAGGACATGCAGTTAAAAAAACATGTAGTATACATGTGGGTTGGAGGCAGTTAAGAGAGAATGGGAACTAATTAGAGAATACTTCAATTTCAAAAATGAAAGAGAGTACATTTTAAATTTGAATTGTGTGCTTCATGACAAAATCCACACTTCTCACTTTTCTCATAATATTTTCATAGCATCACTATAAAAATCATTTATACTTCATGATATCAAGTATTCTAATACTGTACTTTCTAATTGTGATATCATGCTTTCCCATTTACTCCTAATTCAATAGAAGTTTTCAGACATGAGTCACTATATTCTTCTGCTGAGTACAAGAAAATCATGAAATTTGACTATTTGACAAGTAAGAAATCAATTGAATACATCCAAGAACAATTTTAATATCCTGTAATGTGTAGGAGTCTGTGCTCCCTAGATGGTAGGTTGTTCCTAAATGTATCATATACTTGAGATCATGAGGAATCAAGGTGGTAGTCTACTGGAAGCTCATCCCTTCTAGATTGTTTTCAATGTCTAGAAAGTAATTAATCATGAACCTTATTCAAGAGCAAATCCTGAAAGCTGTAAGAGCAACAAGGCTGGTGCAATTGTTGCATGAACATCATTGGAGTAACCAACCATTTGATGAATGAAATAAAAACCCACCTCACATGATGCAACCTGTGCCTGTCACCACTATCAGAGACAAGAGCCTGTGGATGAATAATACTTAGACCCTGGCAAAGAACATAATACTATTATTCTGCTAAGTGGATATTGCAATAAACTGTTTCCTATGCTCTTCTCTTCATACTAAATATTTGTATATCTTTCAATGCTCATCGGAGAAGTTTCATTTTGTACTTCACAATGATTAACACATAGCCCCACATTGTTATTAGTGATGAGATTAAGAGTCTCTGGAGGTTACACCTTAAAATCGAACATCTATATCACACTTTTTTCTCCAAAGACTCAGGGACCATTATGGAAGAAGAGACAGAAAGAATTTAAAAACCAGATGTGGCAGATGATTCCAAGGTTTTGTAAGCAATAACATGTCACTCATTTGAATTTACTTATTAGGACAGTATGAACAAAACCTGCATATAATCAACCTAGACAAATCCTAGCACAGTGGAAGATGTTAGGTAGTTCCACTCCTAGTTGAAGAGCTACAAGTCACAAAAGGCTTCTGAGAGACACATTGTCAGATTGCTTAAAGATTCGACCTTTAAGAGGCTAACAATGCATCCATAGGTTTTCCTGAGTTAGGCACTTATGAAAATAAGTAACTAGTCTCATTTGTTTTGTTTTGGTTTGATTTTTTACAGATGAGATTTAAAGAGAATGGTGGTTGGAGGATATAATAAAGATATGGAAAAGAGATAGTGGGCATGAGTTGAACTATAACTCACATGCATCTATGAAATACACAAAGAAACATTTTAAGTACTAAATGTTATAGATCTTCACTTTTAAAGAACTAATTTAATTTGTGCTGAAAAAGTCAGTGAAACATTTATCCCATGAGAAAACAGCACTTCACCAACTTTCTGATGAAACTGACCTCAAAGTTTCTAGCAACTTCCACTGGCGTCTTTAACAGTCTTCATGGATCATGACACCGCAATGCCTCCTAAAAAGATTTTGTCTCTTGGGAGATATTCACAGGAAACTCTTAAGCATGTTTGCTAATGGGTATCTGTAAATGTTTCATGAATTATTTGTCTCCCAAAGCCAGCAATGTCATTGTCACTGTAGATGAAATGAAAATTGCTGTTTTAGAGCGAGGTGAGGTAACAGACCTCTCCCTCAGGTTTGAGCTGACTCTCTTATAACTACTTCTTAAAAGTCAGGATCTTCTGAATGAACCCACCATTCTGCAGATGCTGCAGACATGGGAGCACTTTACATTTTACTTGGAGTGGAAGAGCCAGAAAATGATAGATACCTGGGTAGTGCTCATGCCTTGTAATATACATTTGGGCTAGAAAAAGTTCTGGGGAACAGAGAGAAAAGTCACAAGAATAATTCCATATCTAAGAAGTGAGTGAGAAAGACAAAAGTGTTCCTGACCTAGTGCCAGCTGTTTGTTCTTACTGTAATATAAGTCTAGTAATGAGGGTGATTGTGGGTACACCAGGATAATGCATGCCATCTCTGAAGGTGTTGAAGATGTATTGTAATGAGTCAATGTGATAATTCACTTTACACTCTATGATGGGTTGACCTTTTTTTGAAGTATTTTTTATTTATTTTTTAAATTACACTCATCACTCATGATAGTCATTACTTACACTCATGATATTAATCACATTTGTGGTATTCATAGATTACATTTGCAGTATTCATTCATATATATACATATATTATATTAAATATATAAATATTAATATAAATATTAATATATATTAAATGTAGAATGTCATTTCTTGAAGGGGGTAGGAGGTTCAGTACAGGCTTACAGCACAATGGGAGGACCCCAGAGGGCAGAAGTTCACTACTGATGTTTTACAATCTTGCATCTAAGCTGTTAATGCCCATTATTCAGGATACACAGACAAGGAACTTCCCTTAATCATTCAGGAGGGTGGAATTGGGCAGGGAATTAGCACTGGGAGGATATCAAGGTCAAGGTCCGCAAGCAAGGCAACAGATACCCAAAATGTGTGTCAGGGCCCTGCAGGCCCCCTTTTATTGAAAAATGAGCTTCTGACTTAGGTTGCATGGGATGTCAGCAGGTTACCTTATGCATCATGGAGTTGCCTGCCCAGACCACACAGGTGCTCTGTCTTAGGTTGGTGAGTGCCCCCCAGGGATTACCCATCTCTGAATACTCATTATCATACCGGCTCAATCATGTGTGAGTTGCATTGTTAATTGCTGCCAAGATCTCAAAGTGGTACTGGGCTTGCAATCTGTGTGTTCAATACAGAAAAGACCAACAGAGGTCCTATCTTACCCATAGCAAGTTGACTAAAGGCAACTGAGCCATTCCCTTCCTTAATGAGCCATTACTGTAAATTGGAGTCCTTGTAAGATAGTATCCCAAAAGCAAGTGGAACTTGAGTTTGTAAGTTTATAATTTTCAAAACCAATTAAGATGTATATAACTACTGAATTAAATTTATCATGCCCAATAGAATGAAAGATTAACTAACTGTGGTAGCTACTTTTGTTGCCAGGGTCTCCACTGTGCTAGGTGTAGTAAGCAATTATGAAATGGTAATCCCAGAAACAGTAGCAGTGGTATGTGTCATTGTTAAAACAGCAACAGCAGCAGCAGCAATGTCAGATTCTCTTCTGGATTGTCTGGACATCCACTGGCAACTCCAGAAACACGAACCACCAAGGCCCATTTTTCTTGATCCCAGCATGACTTTAGCTGGCAGCTCTTCTGGAGAATCCAATTTCATGGCTACAGTCCTAGGCTTTCATTAATGCTTACCAAAGCTGGCTATATTGGGCTCTCAAACTCCATTGGCATCAGAAGGGTAGATTTTTTAATGGAGATCCATTAGGTTTCTGTCATGTTGGGCTTCAGCAGCAGCCACAGGGTGTGGTCAGTGCTCAGGAATCCAAAGAGGAACCTCATTGTCCTGAGGAAAAACATAAACCAAACTCTGGGGCCCCACCAACACTAGATTGGGTCTCCTCCACATGCTAGTAGAAAGATCCTTCCATCACTCCAGAGGGTGATTTGGAACAGGAGCCCTCCAGTGCTTATCTGCATCAGATCCTCCAGCAGAATCTACCAATAAACTCCAGCAGAATCCACCGATAGAAAAATTTAAAATATATAAAACAAGGGAAAGAATAGAATGTGGAGAGGAATAATAAGTTCCTAGTTCACACTTTTTTAACTTTAGTAAAACATTTGTTTGTTTGTTTAATATTTCAATTTTTTATTTTTATTTTTCAATATTAATTTATTAATTATTTTTTCTATTATCATCTTGATAGAGTATGCATTTTTACCTTAATAGTAAGATGTTTCATTGAGGTTTGCTCAGTAATGAGTAAAACTGAAATTTATTATAAGCCACAGTCGTCCTAGGGATCTCCATGCTATATTTATAGCCTCCATGGTTCTGTGGGTTGTAGTCTGATTGTTCTTTCTTTTATATCTAGAATGCACTTATGAGTCAGTACATACCATGACTGTCTTTCTGGGTTTGGGTTACCTCACTCAGGATGATTTTTTGTAGTTCCATCCATTTGCCTGCAAATTTCATGCTTTCATTGTTTTTCTCTGCTGAGTACTACTCTATTGTGTATATGTACCACATTTTTTTCATCCATTCTTCCGTTGACGGCCATCTAGGTTGTTTCCAGGTTCTGGCTATTACAAATAGTGCTGCTATGAACATAGTTAAGTATGTATGTTTATGGTATGAATCAGCATTCCTTGGGTATATGCCCAAGAGTGGGATGGCTGGGTCTTGAGGTAGTTCAATTCCTAATTTTCTGAGAAACTGCCATACTGATTTCCACAGTGGTTGTACAAGTTTACATTTATCCACTGGATACAGAGCTAGTAGTAACTTTGTCTGTATTGTTTGGCCAGTGGTAAAATGACTGGTTGGAAAACTCTCTTTTTGAACTCAGAAAGCTAACATGGAATGTATGGTCGCATACTAGGCAGTGACAGCTAGGGCCATATGATCTGAAACATCTCTCTCAGATTAGTATTGATAATGTGAACCTGATACCAGGCCTGTCGACACTGTTTAATGTTGTTGCTTATAAAACACAGGATCTTGCTTAAAAAATGCAGGTCTTGGCTGTACCAATCAGATCCTTTTAATCCACACTAGTGTTATAACCCATTGGAAAATATTTAATGTTCCATATTATTCTAATTATTCTTCATTGTCTCACAGGTATCACCTCTACTTAATGCATTATGAATTTCATTATAATATATAAATCAACATAGTAAGAGTAAAATAATCCAGTTGTGGTGCTGCATACATTTAATCTCATCATTTGTGAAGGAGGGGGTAGGAAGGTCTGTGTGAGTTCAAAGTCAACATGATATACATAGTGAGTTCCAGGATATCCAGAGATGCATAGTGACACCTTGACTTAAAAACAACAACAAAACGTTAACAAATTGAAGAATTTATGTGAATTGTCTTAGTCAATTCATTTTCTTCTCATGTTAATATTTGTTAATCACACATTAGTATTTCACGTGTACATGCATTGTTTACAGAATAATAGGGTAATTTATCAATCATTACCACAATAGTCTTTATTTCTGTATTAGTAGCAATGCATGTTTCCATTGGAATCATAAGCACCAAGTGTAACTTGTACTTGAGAAAATAAACTGGGAAATGGAACAACTTTCTATAATTCCATGACACATGTAGAACACTATATTATCTTGTTAAAAGAACTAGTAGAACATTTTCATATACTTTCCTCGGCTTGTTGCCAGGTTATGGAAAAATCCAATTTTAAACCTTTACTATTGACATAATGTTTTTTATGAAATTCTGAGTCCCCCAGCACATTTCTTATCAATAATTTATCAATCTCATCATTATCTTGTGCTAGAGATCTGCCAGACCATTATGGGATCAGATGTGAATTATACATAACAGATGCTTCCTATTCCTGATTATGTCTTGTTACTGAATAAATAGTGAATTTAATTCTGACTCATCAGGGATAAATTCTGCAGTCCCAACATGTGATACTACTCTTTCAGCATAATGAGAGTCAGTAAGTATGTTGAGATGTGCTGAAAAATCCATTAATACCAACAGAATAGCATACAATTCCAACTTTGGACTGAATTATAAGGACCTTGAATCACTTTACTTAAATTTTATGACATGTAACCTGGCTTTCCTTATTTGTTTGCATCTGTATAAAATGTAGGAACTCCAGATATGGGTGTTTCCCATATAATGTGAGACAAAATCCAATCAGCTCTCTTTATAAGTTCAATTATATCCCTTTTGGCATATTTGCTATTAATATCTACCAAAAATTACTGCTAACTCTTTGACAAGGTTTTCTTTCTGCTCATAGGTTTTCAATATCTTCATTAATTAAAGTTATGACAATTTCTGCTGGGTCTATTCTTGCTAATTGCCCAAGTCTCAATTTTCCTTTAAACAAATCAGAGATCTTTTACACATGAGTTTTAAATTTTTTACTCTGTTGATTTGGTAGAACTATGCATTCCAATATAATAGCTACCCTGTGCATTAAAATTCCTTTAGGAGAATGCTTAGAGGGTAAAACAACAAAAACGTAATTGAGCTTTGGATCCATATGATCCACATGAACTTCCTGTACTTAGTTTTCTACCAAGGCCAATTCTCTCTCAGCTTCAGATGATAATTCTCTTGGATTATATAAGCCCTTGTCAGCTTCTAAGGTTTTGAACAAATTACTCAGTTCATCACTTTTTACCACAGTCATAGTTCAAAGATGGGAAATATCATCGAATAATCTTTGAAAGTCATTAAGAGTTTGTAATTGATCTCTCCTTATTTGCACCTTTTGAGGTCTAATTTTTGTAGACCTATTTTATATTCTAAATAATTAATATAATCTATTCTTTGTATCTTTTCAGGAGCAATTTGTAATCACCAGCAAGGTAAAATTTTATTTACTTCTTAAATCATCCTTTCTAATGTATTTACATTGGAGTCAGCTAGTAAAATATTATCTATATAATGATAAATAAAAGATTTAATAATTTTATGTATTACTTCCAATGACTGTTGTACAAAATATTGGCAAAAGGTATGGCTACTCAACATGCCCAGTGAGAGAACCTTCCCTTGATATTTCTTAACTAGTTGAGAATTATTATAAGTAGGCACCATGAAGGCAAAACTTTCTCTGTCTTTTTCTTGTAAGGGTATTGAAAAGAAACAGTCTTTTAAATAAATAAATATAAAAGGCTGTCCTTTAGGTAACAGAGTAGGAAAAGGAATTCTAGATTGTAGAGAGCCCATCATTGGCTGTATTACTTTTTTAATAGCTCTTATATTTGTTACCATTCTCCATTTACCATGTTTCTTTTATTAACAAATACAGAAGAGTTCCAAGGGCAGGTTGGTTCTTTAATATGCTGAGCATTTAACTTATCTTATACCAGCTCTTCTAAAGCCATCAGTTTCTCTGTAGTTAAAGGCCATTGCTGAACCTGTACAGGCTTGTCTTTTAACCATTTTAAAGGTAAAGCTCTTGGTTTCTTTGGAAGATCAGCAGTTGTTGTGCCCTGTTCTTGTATAATATAGATGGCTGGTGACCACTCATTAGAATACCTTCTAATATTTCTCTCAGAAACATGTGTTAGTCTATGATTTTTTCTGAGGTTGGAGGAATGTTAATCTGAGTATTCCATTGTTGTAATAGATCATGGCTCCATAAACTCATAGCTATATTAGTCACATATGGCTTTACTTTCCTCTCTGTCCTTCTGGAGCTATACATTTGAGCCATCTTACAATCTGTTTCACTTGAGATAATGTTCCAATCCCTAACAACTGAACATTTACCTTCTATAGAGGCCAATTTAGATCCTACATTTCTGGTGCAATTATTGTCACATCTACACTTGTGTCTACTAAACTGTCCAAGAAAACATCATTTATTCATACTTTTCATTTTAGTCTTTGTTCATTTATAGAAGTTTGACAAAAAAAAGCTTTATGTTTTCTCCAGAATTTTCTGTTCTCTATGCTACAGCTGTTCTAACATGCTGAACATCCTGGTTTAATCCAATATGTAGATGGAGTTATCTCCAGTCCCACCTGGGCCACAGCCTCTCAGACCCAAATAAATACACACAGGCTAATATTATTTAAAACTGCTTGGCCATTAGCTCAGGCCGACCAATGACTAGCTTTTACACTTAAACTCAGGGCATTTTTGTTAATCTATATGTCATCACGTCTTCCCTGGCTTTACCTGTTGCCTTTACATGTTGCTCCCTGGACAGCAGGCTGGTGTCTCTCTCCCAGCCTTCTTGCTTGCACCATTCTCTTCTCTGCTTGTCCTGCCTATACTTCCTGCCTGGCTACTGGCCAATCAGCATTTTATTTATACAGAGCGATATCCACAGCACCAATAGGCATTTGTTTATTTAATTGTTCTGAGTAGAGGTTTCTTCTATGGTGGCAGGAAAAGTCTGAAGTAATTTTGCTGTGGGGGCCTTCATGAGGACACTCTGGAAGTTTCCTGAGGACAGAGGCAAAGGATTACCTTGTCTGTCCCTTGTTGATCTACATTGGTTGGTCCAATGTTTACCCTTATCACACCTTCTGCATAATCTAGAAGGGAGGGGTATTCTGTTGCCCTTGTTCCTTGAATAAACATTCTTTCTAGGAAAACCCTGTTTATACTCCCTTTTCAAATGACCTTGCTTTTCACACCCAAAACATATGACATTTTACCTAAAACCTTTTGAAAATTTCTTCTCCTATCCACATAACATCATGGCCATGAGTCTGAACATTAATTATGTCCCTGATCCAAACTTCCAAGGGTGTAGATCTTCCCATTAATGCCTGATTATTTTTTAGCATGCTGCATCCACATTCTCAAAAGCCAAAGATTCAATTATTATCTGTCTAGCTTATGAATTTGGTATCATTTTATTTACTGTTGAATACAGCCTTTGTAAGTAATCCATGAAGGATTTTGTGAGCTCCTGTATAACTTTTGTGAATGGTTCCGTTTTCTTTCCTGCTTCCTCAATTCTCTCCCATTCATTCATGGCTTCCATGAGCCATAGAATTAATGTTTGGTTATCATATAAATATTGTATTTCTATATCAGTGTATTTGCCTTTTCCAAGAAGCAGATTCTGGAAAATTTCCACACCGTTAGCTTTTCATTGATTTTCTATTGTCTTAGCCTCATCCTTAAACCAAGTGTTCCACTGTAATTGTCCTCCTGGCTCCAGGATAGCAGTTACCAATTCTTTCCAGTCTTTAGGAATAATCCTATTATAAGTTGATCATGAGTTTATCATTTGCTTTATGAATGGAAAATGCATTCCATAGGATACTATGGATTTTTTAAATCTCCTTAAGTTTAACATTACCACTGGAGTCCAATTAGCTTGTACATGCCGTTAAGCAGATAGTTCCTGTATTGCTACTAGATAAATTAAGTTTAATTGTTTTAAAACAGGCTGTTTCTCTGTAATTGTATAATTCAATCCTGAAATAATTTCACCTTTAAATTATTTTGTCTGGGTCTGAATTTCTCTATAATTAATTTTAACAGGGTTTTTAAAATATTTTATTTTGGCACTAAATTGACCATTTTTTAAATAGAAAAATAACAATAATTAAACAAATATGTATAATTGATGTTACATACATCACACCAACATTAATTATCCCCTCATGTAATTATTCCATTTTCAGCTGCCTAATGTGTTATCAAACAAAGACCAATTTCCTTCCAATATAAAGTTTTTTCTAATTTTTTAACATGGGAAATTTTTTTCTCTTTTAACTTGTTTCTCTTTTTAAGATATCTGATATCTTAATTGACTTACCAAGTCTGTGTAGAAGTCTGAGAGGATTTCAAAGAAGTTACCTAGCATGGTTCCAGTCTGAGATGGGAATTGAGAGAGAGAGAGAGAGAGAGAGAGAGAGAGAGAGAGAGAGAGAGAGAGAGAGAGAGCCTACTGCTTGCCAGGAGAAGAAAACAAAAGCTAAAGTCCAGCCACATGCTCTGGCTTGAGCCATTTCAGGTCTATGCCATGGTTCTGTAAACCCATAAGCAGTCAAGCTGCTTGCAGCTATGGCCTCTTATTGCTGAGATCATGTGAGTTGGAGATCTGGATGCAAGAAGCTCAAACTGTGTGCACTTGGATCACTTGTAGCTCTAGTCAAGCTGGGGGCCTGTAAACTCTGCCCGTGCCAAGGTATGTAACTCCTGGCTGATAAGGCCAACAGTTTTTTAATGACTTCTTGCTACAAGGGAACTAATTGTAGATGAATTTCTAAGCAGTCTTATTAAATAAGAAACAGAGTCAAAAACAGGGGTGAAAGTCATAGAGATCAGAGGAATGGGGATAGCCACCAGCTAACCTTAGCTCACCATGCCACCATAGCTTCTCCAGAGAACCAGTTTCTTCCTGTCTAATCTTTGCCTTTATTGCCTTCCTGTTCTACCTTCTCATTGGCTCATAGCCCAGCCAACTCAATTCCTCATCACTACCTGTCTATAAAGACCTCCAGGTCTCCATGGTTGGTCCTGGGATTAGAGGAATGTGTCACCACACTTGGCTGTGTCCTTGAACACACAAAGACTGTGCCTGCTATGTGATTGGTTTAAGGGTGTGTGTTACCACTGCCTGACTTTTGTTTATGGCTGGCTATCTATGTCCTCTGATCTCCAGGCAAACTTTATTTATTAACATACAAATAAAATATCACCACACATAAATAAATACAGTATCTAATATTGGCAAGTATACAGAACAAAGAAATATGTACTATGTTTGCATATAAGACCAAGGAATTACCCATAAGACAAAATAATGTCTACCAATTAGAAGTTCAAAATTAGTGATGTAAACATTCAGCTCCAACAATGAAAATTAAATTGGGCACAGTGAGATAAACCCTATTATTATTATTTGCTAATGGTATCTACAGATGTCTGACTTTTCTATATTTCATACACATAAATTCAATATTAGTTCCTCAGTTCTATTACTTCCCTTCACAAAGAGAAAATAACCTCTTTTTTTTTGGTTTTTAGAGACATGGTTTCTCTGTGCAGCTTTGCACCTTTCCTGGAACTCACTTGGTAGCCCAGGCTGGCCTCGAACTCACAGAAATCCTCCTGGCTCTGCCTCCCGAGTGCTGGGATTAAAGGTGTGTGCCACCACCGCCCGGCGGAAAATAACCTCTTAATATCCAATGTGCATTGAGGTTTACACCAGGCAAAAGAAAACCATTAATCAATTTCTTCTGGAAAAAGAGTTTATACAGTCAAACAAAGGTGGCTCAAATCTATAGGAAACCACTTCCCTATCTCACCGTGGCTGCCATGCATTGCAGCATCTCACTGAATATAGCCTGAGATATCTTCAAAGGGTTAGAGAGGAGAACCTCCAAGCACCGTGAAGATAGGTTACAATCACAAAGAACCCATCTCCCTTTTACTGGTACAGACCTACAGCTAAAATAATAGCAAATAGTTCCAAGAAGAGCTGAACGGGATGGAATCATCTCATGTACAGGTTTCTTGAACCTTTATTATGCTGAGGAATTATGGATTATCAGTTTCTCTGTAAGTATGTTGCCTCTGCTGGTTTCTCTAATGAAAGAGAAAACTACTCCTGAGCTCTACTCACAAAGCTTACAGTAGACATTTGTAGCTTCTGCAGACTGGAGGGAATAAATCAAGACACACATGTTAAAATAGATTTCTCTGTGATGACAAATCCTAGCTAGACAGGCACTCAGCTGTCGATGCGACAGACACCCTGTCTCCATGTAGGAGGGAGTCCATCATACAGTGTGACTGACATATTGATATGCTGAGACCTCATCTTCCTTATGGTCATGATGATGCCACAGGATGTAGGCAGAACACTGCATATTGAGGAATTGATGTCATCACTGAAGAATACTTCTACTCATCACAAGAACCTGGTTTGATAGACCAGAAAGATATGCTGAAGACTAATCTGAGTTCTTCTCTCTTGGGATATTAGGACACAAAGGGAACTCAAGGAGCTGGAGGACAGGGATGGATTCTGAGGAAAAGTAAGTGATGGTGAAAAGAGACACTATGGGTGGATTCAGAATTTTGGAAACAATATCCCCAAAATTTACTGATTAAACCAATTTGAAAATGACATTAACACACAAACACAGACAGACACACAAACATAGACAGACACACACACACGCGCACACACACACACACACAGAGAGAGAGAGAGAGAGAGAGAGAGAGAGAGAGAGAGAGAGAGAGAGAGAGAGAGAATACCAAACCAAAGTATTTTTCCAGTAAGCCAAACACAACCTTCAGACATTTCTTTGTGGGAACAAGATGTGGATTACTTAGTGCCACAGTTCTATCACAACTTAGGGAACACACTGTAATTCTAATTTAGGGGAATTAGATATGCACTATGAAAATGAAATTTCCACATAGCATAGCTTACATTTCTTATGGGTCTGGAATCACTCAGACATTCTTCATGGCCATGAATCAATTTTAATAAGAAGAGTCTTTTTATATAGCTACTGGCACATTTACAGATTGGGTCCAGGTCTGCAGCCACAATCTCATCCAAGATGCAGAAGCTAGCCCTATCAATCCAGGGACTGTAAAGCCATAACTCACATGATCATTTGCATTCTGCCTGCGTGTAGAAAGAGGCTGATTTAAAAATATATGTCTTAAGCCCAGCATTGGTGGCACAAGCCTTTAATCTCAGCACTTGGGAGGCAGAAGCAGGCAGATCTCTGTGAGTTTGAGGCCAGCCTGGGCTAAAGAGTAAGTGCCAGGAAAGGTGCAGAGCTACATACGGAAACCCTGTCTTAAAAACAATTACATACATACATACATAATACATACATATACATATGTGTGAGTATGTGTGTGTGTGTGTGTGTGTGTGTGTGTGTGTGTGTGTATCTTGTAGGTGTCTTAGTCATCTTTCAGAGCAGAGTAAGGAAGTTTGACTACAAAAGCAGAAATAGCAGTTAGTCTTATGACCTACTATCTTTTAAGAATAGAAAATTTTACAATATCAACCATTTTTTAAAAATAGATTTTCGTGTCTAGAAAAGTTGTATGCACTGTTAAGATATATCCTATAAAATTTAGGGACATTTGAGTTTTATTGATACAATTTAGGCATAGTAATTAAAACCTCAAATGTATTAAAAGCAAAACTACTTCTGTAAGTATATCAACTGTGAATCACAGAGACTAATAGCTCAGAGGTCAACATGTACAATCTCTTACTATGTTCTCAAAGGGAAGTTTTAGCATGTGGTACATTGAGAACTTGATGACCATAGGGTTATGCAACATAACTCAGGTTTATGCATAAGTCACTAGAGAGCATGGAGGGCTTAGAGTATCCAGTTGTCCCCATGTCCATTGAGATAATAAATCAATGCACAGAGCTTTAGAGGGATAATGTGAAATTGCTTATCCAAAAAGACATTTAACTGAACATTTCTGTTTCCTAAAATAATCTAGAAGATATTGAAAACAGACAAAGAACAGTGTAAAAGAACAGCAAAACACAGAAAAAAAATCTAGTTACAAATAAAATGAATAGTTTTTTCCTATATGAGGAGCTAAATTTGACTACTTTGTCATTAATTCACTTCTCTTCTCTTTTTCAGCTACTTCTATCTCCCATCTTTCTATCATCTCACCTCTCATCTTCTGTCCTCTCTATGCCTCTATTTCTCAACTCCTCTCTCTTCATCTGTTCTTTGCTCTAATCCTCTGCTATTGCCCTTGCTACCCAGGACCAAGTACTGGGATTCAGAGATTCCTCTTCAGGGAAAGAAAGCTGAAATTTACTAACTCCAGAAATTTCATGTATAGATGGTTTCCTGCTTTAACTCATTCTACCAGCAACCAAGTTCACAAGAGTTCTGCAATCAGATGTTGCTCCTCATTCCAAGAAATCAAATGCTTTGTTTTGTTTTGTTTTGTTTTTTAGAGACAGGGTTTCTTTGTGTAGCTTTGCGCCTTTCCTGGAAATCTGTAGTTCAGGCTGGCCTCAAACTCACAGAGACCTGCCTGGCTCTGCCTCCCAAGTGCTGGGATTAAAGGTGTGTGCCACTACCACCCCAACATCAAACTTTTTATACATTTATCAAAACAGAATATAATGGAGACTGCCAGGTAACATTGATGTTTGCAACCTAGTAAGGTATATGGGATTCAATTTGAATACAAATTGGTTATTCATAATTCTTTAATCTTCACTGACTTCTAGGAAATAAAGAGATACTCAAGTACCCTGCATGCTTCAATGTGTGAGGTATTACCTTGGCTTCTCTGGACTTGAAAGGCACACAGTGCCCCAGGATCCATGGACTCTACCCTGAAAAATTTATGATGCATTCCTCTAAAGAAGGCTAAACCAGGCTAACTCAAGAATTCTCCAAAGAAAGACAACAGTTATTGTCACAGCAGTAAAATGAGAAAAGGGCAGTAAAATCCATGGTAACTAGAATATTCCCAGGATGGGGGAAAAACATCTGTTTTATTTTATTTTTATTTTTCATTTTACATGAAACAGCATCAAAGTAGGGCTTTTCATACAATATTATTTTCACTGAGCACATTTCCCTCATACTCTTCAGCTTCTTGTTTCTTAATTCTGCATATATATATATATATATATACATATATATATATATATATATATATATATATATATATATATGTGCAACCATAATTTTATGTATCCTTATAACATCTGTGAACAATAAAAAGGAACAAAATATATGTGGTTCTTTCTTTTTCCTTCTTTTTTCTTTCTTTTGTTCCTATATTTTTGAGCCTAAGTCTTTCTAAATTTCTCTTGCTGTTCTGGAACTCAGTTCATAGGCCAGGTTGGCCTTGATCCCACAGTTCTGCCAGCATTGTCTCCTGAATGCTTGTGTTGAATGTATTGGCCACCATACCAATCCTGTTATTGGTTTGTCCATGAAAGGCTTTATTAACTTAATGTAATTTTGTCTTTTTATCCATTTCCTACCAGCATTATAGCTTTGTACTAGTTAAAGGTTGAATGAAATAAGTGGACAATGTAATAAACTGCTTCCTAGGCTCATAAATATGGATTAGTAAAACTGTCAGCCCTCATCCAGGAAGTGCCTTTTGGCACCCAATAGGGATTAACACACAGGCCCATAATCTCTCTAATGTGCTAAGAAAAAGAGACTTTGGATGTGCCAGGTGGTGGTAGAGGCACATGCCATTGGCAAAGCACTTGCAAGGCAGAATCACGCAAATCTCTGTGAATTTGAGGACTACCTGGTCTACAGAAGAAGTTCCAGGAGAGGCTCCAAAGCTTCACAGACAATCCCTGTCTCAAATAACCAATAAAGAACGTGACTCTAGATGGGTCATCTTTAAATGGGACATCCATATGATACCTTTTCCTTTAAATATGCAAGGATCATCTTGGAAGAAGAATCAGAAAGAGTGTAAGAAACAGAGGTGGCAGATGATTTCAAGGAAACAAGTTTTGTCCAGAATAAACAGGGCACCTGCACATGTGAACTTACTAATTAGGACAGTATGCACAAAACCTGCACAAAATCAACAAGACAAATTTAAGGATAGTGGATGAGGTGAGTTTTTCACAGTGTTAGCTGAAGAACTGTTGTCCACAGATGGTTTCTGGGAGAGGAATTGCCAGATTTCTTTGAGAATTGAACATTTAAGAGGCTAAAAATGCTTTCATATGTGTCCCTGAATTTGGCACATACTAGCATTTGTAAATAGCTTCAGGGTTTTTTGTTTGTATGTTTGTTTGTTTTTTGGGGGGGCATATGAAATTTAAAGAGAATAATGGTGGGAGGATATAAAAAAGAAATTTGAAAGGAGATAATGTTAGTGCACTCGTCTGTAACTCATATGCATCTATAAAACTCTCAATGGTAATTTTAAGTAATTAGTGTTATAAATAATTTTAATAAAACTAAATTGATTTATGCTGAAGATATCAGTTAAACCTGAAACCCAATGAGACAAAGAAACTTCTCTTTACTTCCTTACCAAAATGACCTCAAATTTTCTAACATCTTCCATAGGATGCCAGGTATCATTTAGGGATCATAATAACTCAATGTCTCCAAAAATTTGTCTCTGTGGAGATAGTCAGAGGAAACTATTAAGAGTCTTTGTTACTTGGATCTGAAAAAAAGTTTCATAGATGATTTTGTCTCCCAAAGCAAGCACTGTCAATGCTACTACAGATGAAATAAAAATTGTGATTCTGATGGGAGATGAGGTCATACACCTCCAACTCAAGCTTGAGATTTCTATCTTATGGAACTGGTATTTAAGAGTCAGGATCTGCCCATTGAACCCATCATCCTGCAGATGTGTGAAGTCAGGTGAGTATTTTGTATTTCATTTGGTGTGGAGAGCCAGCAAGGGAGAGAGACCTGGGTAAATACTCATGTCTACTAATAGGAATAAAGGGTAGAAAATGACCCATGGAAGAAGAGAGGAATAATTCCATAACTAAGAAGTAAGTGAGAAAGACAGAAGTTTTCTTAACCTGTGTCAGTCCCTATTGGTTCTTACTTTAAATGCTCCACTGAAGGGTGGCTGTGGGTACACCAAGATAATGCAGGCCATGTGTGAATGAGTTTAAGGACTATTGCAGTCCTCATGATGTGTTGACTATTTTTAAAGTAGTAGTTTTATAGGTGAGCTTATGGCTTCATGCACAGAGTAGACATTAAAATGGAAATACAAGAAACATACATCCCTGAGAAGACACAGGATGTAAATATGTTTATGTAGTAGAAAAGTGTTCTTATGTGACACTACATTTATGATCTGGTTATAGAGGCAGTAACTGAGTCTCTATTGACTGACTGTTGGTGAGATGACTGGTTTGAAACCTCCCCCCCCTCTCTTGAACTTGGAAAGATAACATGGAATTGAAGGTACAGAATAAATATTGGGCAATGACAATCAGGACCATATATGTTCTCAGTTATCTCTTATGCTAAAGCCAATCAGAATCAGATGCCATTTTCCCCTCACTCTTTATTGTTTACACCTAATGCAAATCAGAGCCTGTGCTTGCAGGTCAGGGCTCTACCACTCACCTGCAATTTTATCCACACTAGTGCTGTATTGCATTGGGACATATTTTAGGTTTCACATTATTATGATTATTTTTTATTAACTGTCATGCATCATCTCTATTTGACTGCATCATGAATTTAGTTATATATAATTCAATGTAAGAATTTTCAAATAAGCCAATTGTGGTGGTGTATACATTTAATCCCAGAACTTGAGAAGCATCAGTAGGTATACCTCTGGGAGTTTTAGACAAACATCATCTACATATGGAGTATCAGGCCAGCCATTGCCACATAATGCCACCTTGACTTGAAAATAACAAAAACAAAAAAAGCAAATATATGCAGAATTTTAAGGGAATTGTTTTATAAACAATTTTCTTCTCATGCTATTATTTGTTAATCATATGTTAGTATTTCTTGTTGTATTTTGTACAGAGTAAATGTTAGTAATTACTCTGTAAATACCACTATAGCCTTTGTCTCTGAGGTAATAACCATGTATATTTCTGGTGTCCTCATGAACACAAGGTCTACCTCATAACTGTGAAATTAAATTGGGAAATGGGATATCTTTCTATCATGCCAATCCACACATAAATCTCTATTTCATTAAATCTCTAAAACCTTGGTTTTTCTAAAGCTTGATTTTCACAAGAGAAACATCAGCTGGAGTCCAGTAGATACAGCTAAAACCAATAGTGTAAGATTTCCGAGACTCTCTATGTAGAATTCTATCATGTGTACATTGATTAATTGGTCAAGGTCAATACTGAGTGCATATGTGTCATATGCAGCTTGATGCTACCAAGACATTTACTGAATTATAAACTCCAAATTTCTTCAGTGACAAAAAGAAATTTATGTAGGTTATTGTGGTTTGAATAGGTATGGCCCCCATAAACTCACGCGATTGAATACTTGGACTATAGGAAGTGGCACTATTAGGAGGTATGGCATTGTTTGAGGAAGTGAGTCACTGTGGAGGTGGGCTTTGAGGTATCATATACTCATTTTACGTGGCTGATAGCTGCTGGTAACAATGACTTTATTAGAGGTACAGCAGATGGCAATTAAATTTCAGATGTTAACCCAACAGATGAATTATTCTCTAATGGAGGAATCCCACTTCAAGCAAGGATTATGGGACTACAAACTGAAAACTAATTTTTTCTGCCTGTAATTTCACATATGAAAAACAGCCATTGAATTTCCCCATTATTGTGCATTTTTATGTACTGAGTATGTGTAATCTCATGATTACATCCTAATCTTTGAACATTTATTCTGTGGACTGTCTAAGTATGACTTTCATTAAATTGTGTAATTTTGATGAATAGAAAATATACTAGGCTGTGCTTCATGACTAGATCTCTTGTTCCATAAGGAGTGTAAGAGACTTAGGTCTGTTGTTTTTATTTATCTTTTTTTCATTTTTTATGTTAAAAAATATTCTACTCACTCCACATGCTATGCACAGAGCCCCCTCCTCCCTATTTCTACCCTGCAGCCCTCTTTCCCAAGCCACCCCACATCCCCACATCCCCCAAATCGAGGTCTCCCATGGGGAGTCAGCAAAGTCTAGCCACTGAGCCTAGGCAGGTTCAAGCTCCTTCCCACTGCACCAAGGCTGTGCAAGGTGTCACACCATTGGTACCAGATTCCAGAAGCCTGCCCATAGACCAGGGACAGATCCTGATCTCCCTGTCTGGGTGCCCCCCAGACAGTTCGAGCTTAGGCCTGTTTTTTTTTCTTTTATCACTGGCTCAGACTAACATAGAAAGGGAATGTCTCCCTAGTTCTAGACAGGATCATACAATTAGCTGATTTAAAACCTTGGATCAAATTCGAAGTAGGCTAGATGCCCCAGCAAATAAATTTGTAAGATAAACTTCCCCAAGAATAAATTCCAATATGCCTAAATGGAGAACCAACGTCAGGCACAATCCAACTTTGGTACCAGTTCCCCACTTGCCAAAAATCTAACTTATAAAGATTTAACTCTGTGCAAAAAATTCCTCAGTAGCTTGATTCCATGGTTTCTCAATTTCCCCAAATGTAACTTTTTATATTGTCTTCCATTACATGTGTATATGGGATTGTAGAACAAGAAAATGATCATCAATACATGTGTAAGTCTTATTCCCTCAGATAAATAAGAATTATTCCTAAGTTCTGCTGCTCTGAAGGCATTCTTTTTTATCACCCTTGAGCAGTCCTTGGAGCTGGTCTCACAGGCTGCAAAACTACATCCATTGTGCATGGGACTCACTTCACTTCATGTAGCCTATAGATCAAGAAGTAGAACTCTCAGCTCTCTCTCCAGCACCATGTCTGCCTGCACTCTATGATGATTCCCACCAAGAAGAAAATGGACTAACCCTCTGAAATTGTCAGCCAGCTCCAATTAAATGTTTTCTTTTATAAGGGTTGCCATGGTCATGGTATCTCATTATAAGAATAGTAACCCACTAAGACAAAAACTGGTACCAGGGACTGGGGTATTGCTGTGATAGGGTGGACCATGATTTCCTTTGGAGGAATTTGGACTTTATGACTATGAATTAGAAAGGCAGTTGAGTGTTTTAATGGCCATCCATGTAGGAACATAGAAGACAGTGGTGCTTAGGGTGATTTGAATTGTGATGAGTGCTGGATTAATTTCCACTTGCCGAGTATTGACTCTACAATGTCTTTAAATATATGTACGTAATTTGATGAGAAAAGGAGCACCAGAAAGTGTAATGTGGCTCAGTACTGTGATCAAGGAGATAAAAAAAGATTAAGGAATGGAGTAAATGGAGTAGTGAACTTAAGAAAAAATCCTACCTTTCTAAGTTTCCAACTTGTGAAAAAAATTAAAAGAAAGGTTAGACCTATGTATGGTGTTGTATGCCTTTAATCCCCACATGCCGAGGTTGAGGAAGAAGCATGTGAATCTCTGAGTCTGAGGCCAACCTGGTCTCAGAGTGAATTCCAAAACAGCTAGCCTTAGGCAATGAAGGAAACCATCAAAAATAAAGCTGATAAAGATGCAATTTTAAGATCTTTGAGTTCAATGACAGAATGGTCTACAGAGAAAGTTCTAGGATAGCAAAGCTTCTCCGGAGTAGGAAAACATGGTACACAGAATGCTGGTGAAGATGTAGTTGAAAAAGTAAGCATGTTTCTGCCCAGAAAGCAGTAGAACTTGATAGCTTTAGCCATGTAGTCCTGATGTTAAGGTTCAGGATTAAAGAAATAAGTAGTGTATTCTGCATCAAAAACAAGGTAAGCCACTGAGGCCAGGAAAGTTTCAGCCAGTGGTGTGGCCCATATTGAGACCCATCTCGTCCTCTGTGTGAAGCTGTGAAGTTGAACCCTACTTTTTCTTGGAGATGCCAAGATGTTGGAAATGCCAGAATCATTGGATACCCACAGAGGGGAGCTGCTATCAGGGAGTAGAACCAGCCCAAGGGAGAGAAGTGTTTTGCAATCAACAAAGTTGAAAAGACTTGAAGATCTGAAGAGCAATTTGACATCAGACATGTAGATAAAGAGTTTGGAGTTTAAACAGCTTGACTTTGGTCTTGCATCATCCAGTATTTCCTTATTCCATTTTGAAAAAGTAATTATGACCTGGGCCATTGTATGTTGGAAGTATGTGGGTTTTTTGAAATTTTGATATTATTATAAACTAAGTTACAGCTAATGTATTGTATGATTCTCAGAGGAGATTTTGAACTCTGCACTTCTAAACATTGTTGAGATTGTGATAGACTTTGGGGACTTTTAAATTTGAATTAATGCATTTTGAATTGTTTTGTCAACAAGCCCTTGAGGGCAGGGAGTAGAAGGAGAGTGTTTGAATAAATATGAACCCTATAGACTTATGTGTTTGAATGCTTGGCTCATAGCTAGTGACATTACTAGGATTGTGGCCTTGCTGGAGTGGTGGTGACCTTGTTGCAGGAAGTGTGTCACTGTGAGGATGGACCTTGCGGTCTCATGTGCTCCAACTATGCCCAGTGTAGAACTAAGTTCACTTCCTTTTGCCTGTGAATCAAGATGTAGAACTCTCAGCTACCTCTCCCCCACCATATCTCCCTACATGTTTCTTGCCATAAAGATAATGAAATAGGTTTCTGAAACTGTAAGACAATAGCAATTAACTGTTTTCTTTTATAAGAGTTGCCATTTTCATGGTGTCTCTTCACAACAATAGAAGCACTAACAAAGACATGTTATTCTTATGACATGGTTATTTGCATGCAGCTTCATATTTGATTAAACTAAGCAGATGTAACTAGTTTCCTACAACGTTCGTAGTGACATTCACAAATGAAACTAGGCTATGAAGTTCTTGGTTTATCTATAATCATGTCCAAGTTTGGTATTTGAATACTACTTTTTTCACTTTTTATTTTCTTTTTGTATTTACTTACCTTAAAATAGCTGATTTATTTTTGACTTTTTAATATTTACTCTTTTGGTTGACCCAAACCTTCTTCTCTCCATTTCCTGGTCTTATTCCAGCATAGCTGTTTTGCAATCATTATTTCTCCATCTTTACTCATATCCTATGTTTTCTTACCTTCACCAGCCTCTTATAGAGGTTCTTTTTCACCATATTATTTTTTTCTGGGCTCAACACATTCATATCACATAAATACACATTTCTAAATAACTATAAGCAATGAAACCATGCTGAGAAAGAGTGTATGCTAGTGATTTCTGGGCCTGTATTACCTCACTTAATAGAATAATTTTCATTATTTTGTGTAGCCATTTCCTAGGTTGTTCTGCAGTGACAGTGCATGGAGAAGGGGAGACTGTTAGCATCTGGTAGTTCCAGTGATCTCAGCTCATCTACGCACTTTGCTTTAACTTCTTCAGATTCCCAAATTCACTGCTGAAATTTTTGCCCCAGTTCTCAATTGTTCGGCTGACCATCCTCACATGGCTAATGACTATGTGGAGTAACAGTGCCCTCCCTAGGACTGCTTGCGTCAGCCTGGTACTGATTCCCAGCTGCTTCTGCCTACTTTTTGAGGGGGACCTCACCCTAGTAAAGATGATTTCATGTGCATACTCCTGCAGGAATAAAATATGTTGTTCGTGTGTGTGTGTGTGTGTGTGTGTGTGTGTGTGTGTTGATATGGTGTGATTTTCATAAAGCTAGTTCTTAATGTGATATAAATTGTGTCATGAACCATCATTCTAATGCACTACCTGCTTTACTAATTTTTTAGATATTGCTGCTACAGAGTAAAGACCTAAACACCACTCAGCATGATCACAGTCCAAATAAGAGTCTGTATTAAGAGGGCTTGGTGACTGCCTGGAAAGAAACACTTCTCACAAAGCAGCTGCAAATACACTTGACAAGGAGCTGGTATGAGCAAAAATGGCAATAAAATGTATCCTTATTGATGGTTGGAAGGAGGAAGTAATGCAAGAAAGATTAACAGAAGCTAGAAGTAGGCAATAATTTGCACATTTGAACCCACAGTTTCTAGAACAGGTTTGGATATTTTGCAAGAGACATTTTATAGAGGGGGTAGAAAAAAGATATTAGTTTCAGGTTAACACAAAGATGGCTCCACCCATGTTAAGATGGAAGAAATCTTAGCTGCTTGTAAGTGTCTATCCTTGGTGGTATTATAAAGTTCTCATTACATTTTTAATGAGTCTATGTGAAATATACATTTAAAATTGAAATATTTAACATTTGTGGTCAATATTAAAGTTTCTTTCTTTCATACCATAACTAGCAAATCAATATATTTTAGAAGTTTTACATCATGTATGTTTGAGTGGGCTGTCACGTTTGTTGTTTCTCACAGGCCAGCACCATGTTGTTCTGCACGACCATTTTCTATGAAACGTAATGGATCACATTCCATCAATTTTACATTCTAAGTTATTGAGCAATTTCACAGTAACATACATAGGAAGTAACTACTCCTGTCAAAATTTTGGGATGAGGTCTATTTAAGTGATCAGGGCTGATGTTTACCTCCTGACATTAAAAGACTCTCTGCTTCAGTCTCTGAGTTGGTGCATGAATTAAAGGCTTCTTTTACCAATCTAAACTGCAAATAATTATCTTTATCAATAGACTGAAAAACAGCAGGGCCATATTCAAAAGGAAATTTTGCTGAATGACAAAATGAATTTATGTAATCTGGCAATTAGAATCATTTTCTTATCACAAATTACCACTGGAATTCTGGGAAATCTCTCTCTTATGTTCTACTATCTAGTCCTTTACTATAGAGAATGCAAACTAAAGCCTGCAGATTTGATTCTCATGCACCTAATGGCATCCAATGCCCTGGTCATTCTCTCTGCAGGAGTGCCCCACACAATGGCAGTTTGGGGATTGAAGCAATTTGTGAATAATTTCGGATGCCAGCTCCTATTGTACATGCAAAGTTTTGGGCGAAGTGTGTCCATTGGCAGCATTTGCCTCCTTAGTGTCTTCCAAGCCATCACCATCAATCCAAGGGGATTCTGTTGTAAAGACCACAAATTCAAAGCTGCAAAGTACATTGGATGCTCTATTGACCTTCTCTGGGTCTTGTACATGTTCATAAATATCATTTTCTTTGTGTACCCTTTTATTGAAAGGAATAGCAAAAATATGACAAGAAAACGAGATTTTGGATACTGTTCAATTGTAGGGAGTGATGAAATCAGTGACTCACTCTATGTAGCATTGCTTGTGTGTCCTGAAATCCTCTTTTCTGTGATGATCACCTGGTCTAGCAGCTCCATTATTGTTGTTCTGTACAGACACAAGCAAAATGTACAACACATCCGCAGCACTACTGATTCTAGCAGAACCTCCCCTGAGTCCAGAGCCACCCAGAACATCCTGGCATTGGTGGCTACCTTTCTGGTTTTTTATACCCTCTCCTCCATATTACAAGGCTGCATTGCTTTTTTGCATAATCAAAAACGGTGGCTTGTGTACATTACCCGCTTCACTTCTCTATGTTTTCCATCTTTTGGACCCTTTGTTCTTATGAATCATTATTCCATTCCGTCTAGAATCAGTTTGGTCTGGATGAGGAATAAAACATTTTAATCTCATTTTAAGTATTTATATGCTATGTTTTGCTTCATATCTCGTTGTTTACTTACCCATCACACTCAAAAATTCAATTCAGAAAGTTAAAAAGGTAGCACCTAGTGTTTCTAGCATTAACCAAAATGAGTATGCGAGTTTTGTCATCTGCTTGAATCAGCAGACTGGATGAGCTGAGATGCATTACATTCTTGAACTTGCATCTGGGAGAGTCTTCCCAGTGCCCATCTGATGTTTGAAGGAGCCAGCAAAAACTGTTGTCAATAAATCTGCCCTTCTTGTTGCTTTCCTCCTGTCAGGGCATCATGACTGCTTGGTGAAGTCACAGACACCATTGTGTACCACATTCAAATAGCAAGGAAAACTGAATCCATAGCTGGCAATGAACTTGAACTTCAAGGGCCCTGGTACCATCAGTACTGCTTTAGCCTTTACCAGTACTAAACAATTCTATAAATATATTTCACCTTCTATAGAAATCAATTCAAATTGAATGATGGTTTTGATATGATCTTGAAACTGGTTAGCTACTGTTTTATTGAGAACTTTTGTATCATCAGTGACAGTGACTTATAAATTCTCTTTGTTATTATTTTGTCTTTATCTGCTTTAGCACCATGATAATGCTTTGTGTTTCATCAAAACACATTTGGAAGCCATTAATAAAATCTTTATGTTAACTAGTTTTATTGTTTCTAAAAAAATTAAAAGTGGAAGAACTGTGCATATACCCAGAGAACTCCATATCATTCCATAGAGATATTTTCCATCCAAGTTCACTGCTGCTCCATTTACTAGAGAAAAGAAGTTTGGAGGCATCTACATATGCATAAGCTGATAAATTGGTACTTAAATTGGTAACCATATGTAAGATGAACTATTATTTGATGACAGTAAATAATTAAATGTCATGATATGTAGGAAAATTGTTGGATTTATATGGATAATAGTAAGCCAGTCACCCAAACTCAGAAAAAAAATAAATTGTGTTCCCTTTTATAAGCTGATCCTATCTATACTGGCTAGGTTAGTGTCTCAAATTGACAGAAGCTAGAATCATCAGTAGAAGAAGCCTCAGTTGAGGAAATGTCTCAATGACATCCAGCTAGAAGGCATTTTTCTCATTTTGTGATCAATGGGGGAGGGCCCAGCCCATGGTGGATGGTGCCATCCCTTGACTGTTGGGCTTGGGTTCTATTAAGAATGTGGGATAAGGAAGCCATGGGAAGCAAGTCAGTAAGCAGCTCCCTTCCATGGACTCTCCATTAGCTTTTCTCTGGGATACTCTGCTGTTTACTTCCTGTCCTATTGCTGTCTGAAAGACCAGATTCCAGGCTGCTCCACCTTTGTAGAGAGAATGATACAGAGTATCGAGGTTTGGGGGCTAATTTTTATCTCATGGTCTTACTAGGTCTTACTAAAGGAACATATTCGGATGGTAACTTATTTCTCATTTGATCTCTGGGTTCATCAATGCTTCTCTATCTAGTGTCTATTGTTGGCTTTCCTTCTCCTTTGTTCTTACAGCTATCTATATTCAACAGAACCACCAGGCAATATAAAAGTTACATTTGAATGTCATATTATATTTCTTAAGTAAATGATAAGGACTTCCTTCAGTGATGAACAGCAATGCTGAAGCATAAGCCAAACAAGCCCTTTCCTCTCCAACTTGTTTTTTGGTCATGGTGTTTTGTCGAAGCAATAGAAACCCCAAGTAGGACACTATCCTGTAATGTCTACATGTACATATGCAAATGGATGTAAATGTAACTTCTGGATACCATTCAGAAAAGAAACTAATAAAGGTAGTATTACAGATGGACAGGTCAATGGATCCATGAGTTATGACCAAGGACATAAAAATAATTAATTTTCTACTCTACTCTGTAATTTCTTCTTTTCTTCTTTTCTGGTGCATAGGGACATAGTAATATAATTTGTAGTGACAATATAAAGCCTTAAGAAAAGATCCATGGCTGCAACATGGCTATTATACCTTCTATCCAAGTTCAGCTAAATGAATATTAACTGGGACTCCTTGGTAAGTGATCTTCTGATTGGCTCTTATATTGCAGCTCTTTAGTGCTCTATATTTTCTTTAGTTTAGTACAAGGAAGTTTTGTTTTTAGTTTAAAAATGAAACAACATCTCAATCTTTCCAAAGATTCAAGGATATTTTCACATATAGTCATCAGTAAATGTAATGCATCACATAGATGGACTCAAAGACAAAAATCACATAATTTTGTTATTAGATGCCAGAAAATCTTTGTTTTTCTTTTTTAAGCACTGAATTAAAAAACGATTCTACAAAAGGTCTATATTCTGCTTCAGGATTCTCTGCCTCAGGTCCAGAGGAGAAAGCAGGAACCTGCCTAGGACCAATAAAACTCTTCAGGAGACAATGATCCACATTCTGATTTGGGGGTACTACAAGGTCCTGAGTAGATAGAGTATTTTATGGTGAGGAAATATATGGTGGGCTATGGAAGATAGAAAGAATTGTTTATGTCCTATGGAGAGGTAGATTTGAGGAAGTGAAGACAGTGAGGATGGGCTGAAGTGGGTGGCATGTTTGCCACCTGGGACTCTAGTGCTGTCTAGGTCTGAGCTGTAGCCAAGGGCCAGGTCTGGGCTCATGGCCCTGCAGCAGCCATGGACTATGTTAATGTCTGTGGTTCCTGTTATGATCAAAAGTCGAGAGAATAGGGCTGCACAGAGGTGGACCCACCCCTCGCTGGCTGAACACTGGTCCTAACCATCCTAGGCTACAGCACTTGAGAGATGAGGTCCTGTACTTTGGCAGGGCAGCATGACAGAGCTGACCCCATTGGCAAAGTCTGCGTGCACTGCTGCTGAGGACATGAAAGAGGGAAGACTGTGTAACAGGAATATTAAAAGTTCTTATAATGAAAAAAAAAAACTCAGGCCACATATTGGGGGGAAAGGCTGAAACATTAGAGTCTTATGAGACTCTATGGCAGCAAGCATCTAGTTCTTACCCTTATGAAATCCTCCTCCTAAGGAGTGTGAGCTCCTCTCTCCACCCTACCTTAGTGCTTCCTCTCTTCACCCAGCTCTGTCACTTCCTGTTGTCTGTACAGACCTCCAGAACTCTATGGTTAAGTAGTGGCTAACTCTTCCTTCTGATTTTCAGGCAATCTTTATTTTTTAGAGCACAAAAAAATATCACCACACACCTGATCCTATCTCCCTTGTCTGCCATGTGGTGTCATGGGAAAGGGAAAGATGCCCTCTCCACTCATACCTTACCACCAGAGGGAAGCAGGAGCATTGACCTAGCTTCAGAACCACTGCAGCACTGATGAGAATAGACTCTGTACCTCTCCTAGGCAGCACAGTAGAGTCGGCCTTATTGACAGGTGCACAGGTGATTTAGGGCCAAGAATGGGAGTATGGGAAATCTGGTCCCACCCCTCATCTGTCATATGGTGGGTTGAGTGTGGGATAGATATCCTCCCATCACATCTCTCAGCCCCTGTGGCAGATGGGAGATGTGTCCCTGACATCATGAGAACTGATGATGTGACCCAGCATCTCACCAGCGGTAGCACTATGGAGATCAGGTCCTTCACCTCACCTAGGCAACACATTAAAGCTGCCTCTTTTGGCAATGGAGAGAGTGGACAAACCCTAAGGGCATGAGGATAGGAGTGCTGGAGAGCTGGTCGTACCCCCTCTTGCCATTTGCCCTTTGCTGTCTCAGGCCCTGGTGCATGAGAGTAGATGAACTGTCCTTGCCTCCTCACCAGCTGCAGCATTCAGGATAGCAGGTCCTTCACCTCACTTGGGTACCCCATTACTGCTGACTGTATGGTAGAGGTATAGGTAAGCCTGCCCTGAAAGACCGAGAGTGGAAGAGCTGACTCCACACCCTAATCTGTCACGTGGTGGAGTTGGTAAGGAAAAGATGCCCTCCCTGTCTTACCCCTTTCCACCTGCAGTGGATGAGCGAGAAACCCCTGTCCCTCACCAGATGCAACATTCAGAAGAGTAGGCACTGAATCTTGCCTGGGCAATACAGTAGAGGTTACCCTGCTGGTAGTGGCACAGGAGAGCTTGCTTCAAGAATGTGATTTTGAGAGATCTGTTCTTTCCCCTAATCTGCTCTATGGTATTGTGAGCAATGGAGAGAAACACCCCCCACACACACACCTCTCAAAGCCTGTGGCAGGTGGGAGTGTTCTCTTTGAAGTATTGGGAACAAGGGAGCTCACCCGCCTCTACTAGATGCATCATTGGACAAAGTAGCTCCTATATCCACAACACAGTTGAGCTGTCCCTGGTGGTGTAGGTGTGCCTGAGCAGGCACTTAGAACATGAGAGCAGACCTACTCCTGGATGCTCAATACATAGAACTGGTGATATAAGCAGGTTGGTCCTGGAGAGCAAAACCTAGATTTGAGGATGATAGAAAGCTAGTGGGATAACCAATTCAGCAACAACCCAGGGCTGTGGGCTGGCCTGTCCCCTCATCCACACCATCTAGGATCTGCCGGAGCATGTAAAGGGGGTATCCCTGCAGATAAAATGTTACAAGATCTCCATGACACAGGACAATGGGATAGCCCAAAGGAGCCCCAGTAAGGGCCCAGTATTAATGATGAAGCAAAACCCAGTGACCTCCATCCAGACCAATGATGCATTGCAATGAACACCTGCAAATAATGATATAAGCAGTAAAGGGCTTATTTTGTGACTAACTGTGTCGTACTACAGCTTCCATGACTAGATTTATTTTTTCCTCTTTCATTTTCTTTTAAATTTTATTTTGGATCCCCTTTTCCAAGCCCCGCAGCAGCCCCTGCAATCTCCTGAGTAAATGATCAGGAACTTCAGATGCAAGTATAACCAACAGAATGCAAGAGATGGAAGAGAGGATTTCTGGCATTGAAGATACAGTAGAAGAAATAGTTTCATCAGTCAAAAAAAACACTAAAGCCAACAAAGTCATGAATCAAAATGTCCAAGAAATTTGGGACACCATGAAAAGACCAAACCTATGAATTATAGGGATAGAAGAAGGTGAAGAATACCAACTCAAAGGCACAGAAAATATATTCAACAAAATTATAGAAGAAAACTTTCCCAACTTAAAGAAGGAAATGCCTATGAAGATACAAGAAGCCTATAGAACACCAAACAGACTAGACCCCCCAAAAAAGTCCCCTCGACACATAATAATTAAACAACTAAATGTACAGAATAAAGAAAGAATATTAAGAGCAGCCAAGGAAAAAGGCCAAGTGACCTATAAAGGTAAACCCATCAGAATAACACCCGATTTCTCAATGGAGACTTTGAAAGCCAGAAGGACCTGGACAGATGTAATGCAGACACTAAGGGACCATGGATGTCAGCCCAGACTAATATACCCAGCAAAACTTTCAATCATCATAGATGGAAGGAACAAGACATTCGAAGACAAAGCCAGATTTAAACAATACCTATCCACAAACCCAGCCCTACAGAAAGCACTAGAAGGAAAATTCCAAGCAAAAGAAGTCAGATACACACTCGAAAACAAAGGCAATAGATAAAGCCACAACAGTAAACCCCAAAGAAGGAAAGTCCACACATACTACCACCAAAAATAACGGCGATGAACAATCACTGGTCATTAATATCCCTTAATATCAACGGACTTAATTCACCTATAAAAAGACATAGACTTACAGAATAGATAAGAAAGCAGGACCCATCTTTCGGCTGCATACAAGAAACACATCTCAAATTCAAAAATAGACACTAACTAAGAATAAAAGGCTGGGAAAAGATTTTCCAATCAAATGGTCTTAAGAAACAAGCAGGGGTAGCCATCCTGATATCCAACAAAATAGACTTCAAACTAAAAACAATCAAAAGAGATAAAGAAGGACATTACATACTCATCACAGGAAAGCTCCACCAAGAAGAAGTTTCAATTCTGAACATATATGCCCCAAACACAAGGGTACCTACATATGTAAAAGAAACATTACTAAAGCTTAAACCACATATAAAACCCCACACATTAATAGTGGGAGATCTCAACACCCCACTTTCACCACTGGACAGATCTCCCAAATCGAAACTTAACAGAGAAATAAAGGACTTAACTGTTGTCATGACCCAATTGGACCTAACAGATATCTACAGAATATTCCATCCTAACAAAAAAGAATATACCTTCTTCTCAGCACCCCAAGGAACTTTCTCTAACATCGACCACATACTTGTCCACAAAGCATTCGTTTGTTTTCTGTTTTTCTGAGACATGGTTTATCTGTGTAGTTTTGGTGCCTGTCCTGGATCTCACTCTATAAACCATGCTGGCCTGTAACTCACAGAGATCCTCCTGGCTCTACCTCCTGAGTGCTGGGATTAAAGTCATGTGCCACCACCTCCAGGCAGTTTCTATTCTCATAGATACATGCTGATAGCATTTTCACCTTTCTTGACACCTTGAAATTCTCCACTTCCTCCATCACATCCACATCCATTCCCTTTTGTTATTAGGAAATAAGAGGCTTCTAAAACCTAACATCCAAACAGGAAAAAAAAAGATAAAACAAAAACCAGCACATGGAAGATAGACAAGGCAAACACACAATAGTAAATAGCCAAGAGAAGGCACATGAATCTGAGATCCACTCATTCATGCATCAGGATTCCCACAGCAACATTATATTGAAAGATATAATATATACACAGAGGACCTGGTGCAGATATAATACACACACACACACACACACACACACACACACACACACATATATATACATTATATATTATACAATATATATATTGTATACAATATATATATATATATATTATATCTGTATATATAATATATACACAGGGGACCTGGCATGCCCAGGGTTTTTTCTTTCAGTCTCAGTTAGTTCATAAGAGATTTTCTCAGTTGACTTAGAGGACCACATTCTCCTGTGTCATCCATTATCTCCAGGTCTTTATCGTCTTTCTACCTCTAATTCATCAGGATTCCCTCAGATCTGAACACAAGGAGAATATGGAGACAGGCCATTTGTCAGCCCTGTAGTCAGAAGTTCTTTTAACAAAAACTTGACAGCCTTTTATCATAAATAATATGGAATGTCTATGGTTAAATGGTTCCTATCTAAACACAATAAAGACTACATACTACAAACCTACAGCCAAGAGTTAGGACCCACGAGTTTTATGTAAGAGTCATATACTTACTGACCGCCTCCAGTTATGTTTAACCTTCAAACATGTCCAGTTTTTTTCTAAACAGTACCAAAGTTGGGATTGACCAGGAAAACACAAGTCTTTGAAAGAAATTTTATATTTGAGGCATATAAATGAAAGGAACCTGTTGGGGAAAAGATATAGCAAGATGATGTAAGAAAAATGAGCAAAATATAGTGAAGGGAACTGGGGAGGGCAGGACAACAGTAGATATGTGTTGATGAAAACTGCCACAAAGAAAATTACAAAGACTCTACATGAGGGAACAGTATCTGTTCACATGGTATATCTAAAAGACAGGGAACATGAGAAATGCAAAGGACTCCTGCTGCTATTTGAGGAAACCTATGTGTCTAGCACACTTGATGACAAATAATGGAGTCCTGGCTAGCAGGAGACCCTCAGAATGTCACCAAAACCCAGGGTGTTGCCTGATTCCTTCCACTTGTCTACAGACACATTGCCAGGACATGCTGCCCCCATGTACAACCTCAAACAAAGTGGGTTACATGCCCTTTGAACTCATTGGATCACAGTGTAATATGCTTTAGCTGATTGGATAATATATGCATATATGCCAGTGAATGGCCACTTTAAACTAGATCTGAACCCTGATGCTGGTGTCTGGAATCTGTATTCTGGGTGATTTCATGAAACTTCTTTGCATCACTCCCTTAGACAGCAGTGCAAACACTCACATTTAGGTGCCAAGAGTAAGTATTAGTGTCCCAAAGAATTTGATAATGTTGGAAACCTGAGCAACAAAGCTTTTGAAGTAGAGTACAGAGGGCATATGGGATTGTTTAAGATTATTTGGGTTGGGAGGAGACAGAGAAGAGGAGGGTAGAAGACACAGATAATTGACAATGGACTGAAGACTAGGAAGGCCAATACTAAAGAACTTCAACTAGTAAAACAGTCACTAGAGTGTTTGCAGAGTGGAAAAAGATGCAATAGAGACTAGTGAAGAGGTATTGTGATATGTAGTGGATTTCTGAAAGTCACAGTGGCAGAAAGATGGTGGATACAGACAGTGCTTTCACAATGATCCTGAGAAGCCTCTGGACCCTTTTCTGAGGCTAGATATTGACCTATAGTACAAATCTCTAACCATACCCAAGAGATGATATTACACAAACATCATTTGTTCTGTATCCAGGGCACATGCATGTCTAGTTTCACACACATTAATTGCTGTCAAAATACCTATGGGTTTGAAGGCTTTGAGATGTTTAATTTTGAACTTTTGGTTGTATTGTCTGAGCCTTTACTTGGAAGGGGCCAAACATGATGAGACTCAATATTTTGTGAAATTAATATTCTATAATAAAACAGATCTAGCATCAGAGGCATGCTATGCTATGCTGAAATCTCCTCAAAAGAAAAAAATTTGATTTACTGTCCAGATATACAGAAGCTATATACTCTTCACTATGATCTGTCTGTTTTACCAAACAGTATTTATTAATTGAATTTAATCCCAATTAAAAACCCTCTCTTGGGGTTGGGGATTTAGCTCAGTGGTAGAGTGCTTGCCTAGCAAGTGCAAGGCCCTAGGTTCGGTCCTCAGCTCCAACAAAAAGAAAACCCTCATCTCATTCTCCACAGAATTAGAAAAATACAACAACTAATATTCATGTGGAACCATGACAGTCCTAGGTAGCAAAAACAATCCTGAGCAAGAGAACAATGCTAGAGGGATTACCATACCATTACCATATTAAGGATTATTACAGAGACTATAAAAATATAGTTTAATACACACATGCAGACAAATGGAACAAGGTTGAGTCTCCAAACAAGAGAACATGTAACTTCAGCCATTTAATATGAAACAGTATTCCCAAAACATTCTCTGGAGAAAATAAAACATCTTGAATAAATGGTGCTGAGAAAAATGAATTTCTATATGCAAAAGGATGAAATGAGCATGGTATCTATCATTTTGTAAAACATCCAATTTCAAAAGGATCAAAGACTTATATCTGAAACTGGAAACAGTAAACATGTAGAAGAAAACATAGGCAGGAATATACATGATACAGGAGTAGGAAAGGACTTCCTGAATAGGATTCTATTTGCTCAAGAATTAAGGTAAATAATATTATTCTTACTGTTGATTAAAACTTTCCTTTATGACTTTGTTTGTCTACATAGCACATACTTAAATAGTCATATATACACATAAAACACACACACACACATATATATGTATATATATGTATATATATGTATATATATATATATATATATATATATATATATATATATTATGTAGAATTGTCTACTGAATTAGGGAATGCTGCCAGTGACTACAAAATTCCACAAAAATGATTCCCCCTTCCACAGCAGCTATCACCTGCCAATAGTTCATTAGTGAACATCTGGAGAGCATCATGTTCATTTATGCAAAGTATTCTTTAAAAATATGTTTTATTTTTTGTGTACATGCATGTGCTTGCATTAGATACATGTATCATTTGCATCCAAGTTTTCATGGAAGCTAGAAGATGGCATTGGATTCTCTGTAACTCAAGTTACAGGTGGTTATGAGATATTATATGGAAGCTGTGAATAAAACTGGGTGCTCGGGAGGCATCAAGAGGAATCAGTCCCTCTGTAGGTATTTGGCCTGTGCTTGTTTCTCTAGTGAAAGAAAAAGACCAGTTCAGAGCTGAACTCACGTAGCTTAGAGCAGACTGTCCTAGCTTTTGCAATCCTCAGGGAAGAAACAAAGACTCATCTGTGAAAGCAGATTTCCCTTTGATGGCTGATGCCTGATAGGACCCCAGGAGTCACAGGACAGACAGCCTGTCTCCATGTAGGATGGATTTCCTGATATAGTGTGACTGACATGTTGATATGTTCAGAACTAATGTCTTTTGAGGTAAAAATGAGGTTATTGGAGGTAGCCATGACACTTACCAGCTGAGAGAATTAATCTCACCCCGGAAGAAAACTCATTCCCATCTCAAACTTTGAGAAAGTTTCAATTGGGTTTTATCTGCAGAGTTATATGATGAATAATTGTCTGAATTCTGCTCTCCTGGGTATTAGCACATAAAGGGAATTGAGAGATCTGGAGTAGATGGATGGATTTTGAGAAAGAGTGAGTGATGGTGAAAAGGGAAGCAGTGGATGGATTTGAAATGTGGAGCCAGTCTCTCCAAAATTTACTGAGTAATCCAACAGAAAATGACCACACCACACACAAAATATCAAGCCAAACTATATTTCCAGGAAGCCAAATGCCATCTGCATAAATTTAGATATAGGAACAAGACTTGGATTTATTAATGGAGCTATCTTCAAGTTCTGTCACAACATAGGAAATACAATGTTCTAATTTAGGAATTGACAAATTTCAGTACTCACTATGAAAATGATTAATTTTATATAGCATAGCTTCCTTTTATTATGGATCAAAGGTCACTCAGAGGTTCACTATGACCATGAAGAAATTTTAATAAGTAGAGTTTATTTTATGTAAGTACTGACACCTGAACTTATTGGGCCCAGTTGTGCAGCTGAGAGCACTCCCAAGATTCAGAAGCTAGCCATATCAAATCAGGGAGAGTAAATCCAAAACTCCCAAGTTTATGTATTTTATGCATATGTATACACAGTTACTTATATTAAAATATATGTCTTGCAGATGTCCTGGTCATGTTTCAGAGCAGAGCAAGGAAGTATAATTACAAAAACCTAAATAGCAATTAATTTTAAGAAAATTAATTTTAAGAATAGCAAATTTTACAAGAGCCCAAAGAGTTTTCAGTGTGGAAAAGGGAAGCAGTAGTGAGGTATGCTGATCAACAACAAATTTCTAAAAGTCACAGTGGTAGAAAGATCGTGGATATAGTGTGTGCTTTCACAAAGACTTCATGAAACCTCTGAACCCTTCTATGACCCTAGATATTCATCTACAATACAAACTGTTCACCGTGCCTCAGAGGTGTTTGACACACATACCATCTGATCCAGGTTCCATGCAAGCCCAGTTTTAGACACAGTAATAGCTATCAACTTGCCTAGGTGTCTTCCAAATGTTAAGATTTTGGATTTAGAGCAATGTGGTGTTGTGTCTGAGGCTGTCTTTTTGCCCTACATGATGTGAATTATATTTTGTGAAATTACTATGATCTAGTAAAGAAGATCTACCTAACATCAGAGGGGTGCATGCTGTGCTGAAATCCCCCTAATTGGGAAGAGTGACTAACTGTACAGGACAGTTTTGATGGACAAAATCTATAAACCTGTCAATGTGTTCTGTCCATTTTACCAAAAGCCATTTAGAGTTTCAATACAATCCCAGTGAAAACTCCCATCTCCTTCTTTGTACACATGAAAAAAATCTCTAAAATTCATGTAGAACCATAACAGATCTAAATAGAATAAAACTATCCTGGGCAGAAACAACAATATTGGAGGAATTACCTTTACAGATCTTAAGAACTATTACAAGGACAATATAAAGAACACATTGTTGCCATAAATACACACATGTAGAACAATGAGACAAAACTGAAGACTCAAACCTTATGACAGGTATTTTGGTAGTTTAATATTAAAGAGTATGACAAACACATTTGGTGGAGAAAAGAAAACATCTTCAGCAAATGCTGCTGAGAGAAATTGAGTTTCCAAATGCAAAGAATGAAATAAGACCTGTAGCTATCACTTTGCACTACCTCTGAATGGATCAACATTTCAATGTGAAACCTGAAACACAGAAACTGGTAGAAGAATATATAGACAGGAACCTATGTGTCATAAGCGTAGGAAATGTCTTTCTTTCTTTTTTTGAGACAGGTTTTCTCTGTGTAGCATTGGATCCTCTCCTGGAACTCATTCTGTAGCCCAGGCAGGCCTTGAACTCACAGAGATACCCCTACCTCTGCCTCCCCAGTGCTGGGATTAAAGGTGTGCATCACCACCACCCAGCACAAAGGTCTTTCATAATAGGACTCCATTTGCTTAAGAATAAGGAAATCAATTATTTTTTTATGAATATTTTATGCTAATTTTATATTTATACATATACATACATGTAGATACATATATGCACTTATATGTATATATTTATTCTTTTTACTGTCTGTCCTATTGCTGACTTGATTGACACATAAATCAAAAAGTTTATCACAAAGAAATGGTTATTCAGTTTAATTACATTTAAAGACAAACACCTCATGAAATACTTTCAGTATTTTAATGCCATTTTGGAACTTTTGTGGTATCTGTCCTAAGAGAATGACTAGTGACTGGATCCTAATTCTGTTCATTTTGACAAAAACATTGTTAGATTGGTACAGCCCATACTGTGTAAAACAATCTAATAAATCACAACTGTTACATATCATAAATATTACATATTATATAATAAGTCATAGTTTATATATATATATAATATTTTACAATCGAGATTTGTAACATATATAATATATAATGTATATTACAATGAGTCTTAAGCCCATCAGAATTTTGATCAAGAATAGTCATCAAAGTATTATGCCCAAACTATCCCCAGAGTGACCACCAAAGACCAAGGATGTCCAGAATGCAAAAGCAAGTTTTATTTCCATTTCAAGTCTCGACAGGAACTCTTTTTAAGCACTGACTCGTCACAGTGCAGTGAGGCAGGAAGGAGTTGCTCTTGCTTTGTGAGGCTGGCTTTTTAAAGACAAAAACCACGAGTCCCTCCAGGTTGTGGGAGAGTTAGTATGAGTACAATTCTAACTGGCTAAATCTTCCCAGTCCTCCCTGTTATCTTATTTTAGTTTATCTGTTTGTTCTGTTAATAGTTTTACAGCCTGCCTCCGGAGTTGAGAAGTGCCATCTCCAGCACTGGGACATCCCATGGTTAATCAGTCACTGCCAAATGGCCTGGCATTTGTCTGGCATTTGGGGCACTCTTTTGTTAATTAGTTTCTACCAGATGACTGTACTTTTAAGTTCCTGGGGCTGGCACCATCATTTCTGGGAGCTTGAAACTGGCCCGGGTCTATCTATATAAAGATATCTTTTTCTAAGCCTCTTTCTTCATCTTAGAGAACAGATTGATGATCTCATAAAAGCTCTATGAGATTTTAATCACAGTGATGATGCTGCATGTGTACAGATATGGAAAGTCATACTGACAGAAGCTTGCCCTGAGCCCTAATGTGCATAGAAGGAAGACAGCTTCTCTACAACCAGCAATATGCTTGGTAGAGCAACTAGGGGTCTCAGGAAGGAACCAGGAAGAGTTCTAGCTTCTGATGCTGAGAACACAATTCTTAGCACCCTAATGGTAAATCTACCGAGTGCTTGATCTCTGATGTCCTTGAGATATCCCATGTTCCCCTGGGGCAGCATTGCTTAATTCAGCCCCCCACTGACAGTGTCTCACTGTATGACAATCCCTTTTTTTTCTTAATATCATTGTCTTTCTTTCTCCTTTCAGGAAAACTGTAAGTCATATGATGTACTTCTTAATAAACTTGTTTGGCATAGTTTTGTAAAACCACTTGCTCACAAACTTTATCTTCCTTGTGTCTCCTTATCATCTGAACCCTTAGACCTTTTTCAAGATAATGATACAGAAGAATGACTTGCTTGTCCAGCCCACATAGCAACATACAGGAAAAGTCACACAGATACAGAAACAAATATGCACAAGAAATAATTAAGTTCATCTGATCATTTTTAAACTCCTATGTGTATCTGTCATATCTATATATATATAGTGGGTTTTATTCTGATTTTTTATGTTTTAAAAACTTCATACACATATAAAATGAAATATGATCATATATGTACCCCACATTTTTTCACTCCCATCCTCCTTATATCATCTTCTTGACATTGCTCCCCATCATCCTTTCTGATCACTCAATAAGTCTAATTATTACTTCCAAAATAAGCATGAGTGGAGGATCATCCACTGAGTATGGAAAACCTAGCAGTGCCACATCTCCAGCACATATATTAGTTAATTTTCTATACCTGTGATAAATATAGCTAAAATAACATCTTGGTAGACTTATTTTGGCTCATGCTTTCAGGGGAGTTGATTCAAGTTTCCTTGACATACCATACATTTGGGGAATATTAGGATAGTAGGAGTGTGTGATGGAGGAGTTTCCTCTGCTCTTTATAGACAGTAGATACTAAGAAGGAGCACTGGGCACCAAGGTCACTCCGATATTGTCCTGTTCCAACTATGAGGCAGATGCATCTTCTATATATTCTAATATTTTTGTCCGTCAGTGGACCAAACATTCAAAATATGTGCCTATAAGTGAGGTTTAATTTTCTAATAATGATAGGATGTGGCATGCTAGTTGTTTTAATTACATTTGTTCATAAATATCTAAGTAGAACCCTTTACACTGTATCATGGTAATTGTAATGACTAATTTTCACTTTTAAGTGTGATCAGTTTTATGATTACAAGTAGTGAGAGCACACATACATTTATGTAACAATTATGATTGAAAAAAATTCCATGAATTAAAAACAAAGTGAAAAGGGGTATTAGAGAAGATTTGGATGAAATAACTGGAAAGTCAAGTGATGTAATTATATTAAAATATCAAAAATATTTAGGAAACTTTATTTTTCCAAAAAAAAAATTGAATAAATGTACTGGCTTGTAAGTGACAAAGGCCCTATGTTGCCATAAAAGTCAAGACTCCCGAAGGAAGAGAATATATAGATTACTTCAACTTACTCTTTCTCCTAGAGATACTAAAGTCCATGATGCCTGACACTACAGAGGCCTAACTTCTGAGAATCCATAAGTCCATTTATCTTCATACCTTGCACATTTATCTTTATTCACTTGATTCAATATATAATTATCATCTAGTAATTATTATTTATATTTCCCTTCACTTCTGACCATTTTTATTGTCAAAGATATCTTTTATCCCTAACCTTGGGAAGCACAGCTTCTAGTAGGATTATAAATCTCCCACAGACACCAACATCTGCGAATATATAAGGATATCCAAGCCACTCAGATGTAATCTTGGATGTCCTCTGCTCTTGTTCTCTTTGGCTAATTGCCTTGACCCCCTGTTGTGAGTTTATGATGGTGTTTTATTTGGAATACCAACAATGTTTTACCTTTGTCTGCACAAGTTTTATTTTTATAGTATCTACTCTTCTCCCACCCAGATTTTCCAATTTTGTGGAGAAGAGGTTTTTGGAGTACAACCTGATGATTCTCTGGATTTCCTCATTGTCTGTTGTTATGTCTCCCATTTCATTTCTGATTTTGTTGATTTGGATGTCCTCTCTCTGCCTTTGGTTAGTCTGCATAAGGACTTGTCTATCTTGTTGATTTTTTCAAAGAGCTAACTATTTATTTATTGTATTGTTCTCTTTGTTTCTATTTCATTGATTTCAGCCCTCAGTTTGATTATTTCCTCCTAGGTGAGTTTGCTTCTTTTTGTTCTAGAGGATTCAAGTGTGCTGTTAAGTCACTAATGTGAGATTTCTCCATCTTCTTTATGTGTGTATGTAGTGCTATGAATTTAGCTCGTAGCACTGCTTTCATGGTGTCCCATATGTTTGGGTATGTTATACTTTCATTTTCATTCAATTATAGGAAATCTTTAATTGCTTTATTTCTTCCTTGACTAATAGGTAATTCAATTGGGCATTATTCAGTTTCCATGAGATTGTAGGGTTTCTGTAAATTTTGTTGTTGTTGAAATCTAACTTTAAGCCATGGTGGTCCAATAAAATACAGGAGGTTATTCCATTTTTTTGGATCTATTGAGATTTGCTTTGAGACTGAGCATGTGGTCAGTTTTAGAGAAGGTTCAATGGGTTATGGAGAAGTTATACTCTTTTGTTTAGGGTGGAATGTTCTGTATATATCTAATAAGTCCATTTGAGTTATCACTTCTGTTAGGTCCCTTATTTTTCTGTTAAGTTTCAGTCTGGCTGATCTATCCAGTGGTGAGAGTGGGGTGTTGAAATCTCCCACCACTAGTGTATGGGGTTTGATACACAATTCAAACTTTAGTAATGTTTCTTTTATGTAAGTGGTTGTCCTGGTATTTGCGGCAAAAATGTTCAGAATTGAGACTTCATCTTGGTGGATTTTCCCTGTGTTAAGTGTATAATGTTTTTCCAGATCTCTTTTGATTGATTTTAGTTTGAAGTCTATTTTATTAGATATTAGGATAGCTACACCAGCTTGCTTCTAAAATCCATTTGATTAGAAAGGCTTTTTACCAGCCTTTTAATCTGGGGTTGTATCTGTCTTTAAAGTTGAGGTATGTTTCTTGTATGCAGCAAAAGATGGATCTTGTTGTATCCATTCTGTCAGCCTGTGTCTTTTATAGGCAAATTGAGACCATTGATATTAATGACCAGTGATTTCAATACCTTTAATTTTTGGTTGGTAGAGTTGTGTGTTTCTTTTCTTTGGTATATGTTGGTGTGGAATTATCTATTGCCTGTATTTTCATGGGTGTATCCTTAGGTTGGATTTTTCCTTCTAGTGATTTCAAGGGCTGGTTTTGTGGATAGGTATTCTTTAAATCTGGTTTCATCATGGAATATTTTGTTTACTCATTCTATGGCAATTGAGAGTTTTGTTGGACATAAAAGTCTGGTTTGGCATCCATGGTCTCTTAGTGTCTGCATAACATCTGTCCAGGACCTTCAAGCTTTCAGAAACTCCATTGAGAATTCTGGTGTTATTCTGATGGGTTTGCCTTTACATGTTACTTGAACCTTTTCTTTTGAAGCTCTTAATATTTTTTCTTTATTCTGTATGTTTAGTGGTTTGTTTATAATTTGGCAAGGGGTCTTTTTTGCATACAGTATATTTGGTATTCTGTAAGCTTCCTGTACCTCCATGGGCATTTCCTTCTTTAAGTTGGGAAATTTTTCTTGTAAGATTAATTGAATATATTTTCTGTGCCTTTGAATTGGCATTCTTCTCTTTCTTGCATCCTTATTATTCTTAGGTTTGATCTTTTTATGGTGATCCAAATTTCCTGTACGTTTTGTGTTATGACATTTTTGGCTTTAGTGTTTTCTTGAACTGATGAATCTATTTCCTCTATTGTATCTTCAATGCCAGAGATACTCTCTTCCATCTCCTGCATTCTGTTGGTTATGCTTGTAACTGTAATTCCTGTTGGTTTACTCAGATTTTCCATTTCCAGCCTTCCCACAGTTTGTGTCTTTTTATTGCCTCTATTTCAGTTTTCAAATCTTGGACTGTTTCATTCATCTTTTTAATTGCTTTCCTTAAAGATGTTATTGATTACTTCCAATTTTTTGGTTTTTTCCTTTGAATTCCTTAAGGGTAGTTTTCATTTCCTATTTAAAGGCCTCTATCATCTTCGTAACATAATTTTTAAGGTCAATATATTTTGCTTCTTCTGCTTTGGGATGTTCAGGTCTTGGTAATGTAGCACCATTTGGTTCTGATGGTGCCATATTTGTCTTTATGTTGTTGACTCTATTTTTGCACTGGCATCTACCCATCTCTTCCTCCACTCCATGAAAGTGCTGTCTGTGTCTGAGGGAGCCTCATTTGGTCCAATTTATACTCTTGGTGTAATGGGAGCTCTGGGTCTAATCTGGGCTATTGGTCCAGTCAGTACTGATGGGTTATGTGTCTCAGGGAGCAAACCTTACTCCAATGGGGACACCAGTGGGCTCCGTCTGAGGGAGCAGCTATTCCCAATTGGTGCAAGTCAGGACCTGTTTTATGTTAATAATTAGTGAAGAGTGGGCTACAGTTTTCACTGGTGTCACAGGGGACAGTTTTCTTTTGGAGGGGGTGAGGCGAGAGGCAGCTGGACAGTCCCTTGGGCTCCAGTGGCTTGGAGAGGGGCACAGGATGTGCTCACAGGATCTAAGGGCTAGGGACCTGGTCTGTCCAGTCTAGAGATAGAGTCTTAACTGTTTCCTATAATAATCCGGAATATATACAAAGTAGCCCGAGAACAGTGTAAAAGAATAGCAAAACACAGAAAAAATCTGGTTACAAATAAAATGTATAGTTTTCCTACATGAGAAGCTCAATTTGACTACTATGTCATTAAATTACTTCTCTGCCCTTTATTCAACTACTTCTATCTCACATCTTTCTTTCATCTCTCCTGTTATCTTCTGTCCTCTCTACTCCTGCATTCCTCTGATCTTCTCCCCTCATCTCTTCTTTGCTCTAATTCTCCTTGCATTTATCTTGCAACCGAGGACCAAGTACCAGAGATTCTTCTTCAGGGAAAGAAGGCTGAAGTCCACTAATGAAACCTCGAAATTTTATCTATGGATGTTTTCCTGGTTTAACTCATTCTGCCAGCATCCAAGTTCAAAGAACTTCTGCATTCAAATGTCGCTCCTCATTCTAAACCATCAAACTTTTTATATATTTATCAAAACAGAATATAATGGAGGTTGCCAGAATATATTGATGACTGCAAGCTAGTGAGGTATATGAGATTAAAATATAATACTCAAATCTTGAAGATGGCGGAGACAAGCAGACACAGGTAGGCCTGTGGCAGCGGCCCGTGGAGGTAGACGGGTTCAGCAGCAGTGGCTGACAGGGACATTTCGGCCCAGCGGCAGCTGGCAGAGACATTCAGGCCCAGCGGCGGTCCACAGAGGTGTACAGGCCCTGCGGCAGAGATAAGCAGACGGAGGTGGACAGGACCGGCGGCGGCAGCCCACAGAAGTGAACAGGCCACGCGGCAGAGACAGGTGGACGCAGGTCAGCGACTTGCGGAGGTGGAAGGGCCCGGTGGCAGCGGCCGACAGGGACATACAAGCCCAGCGGCAACCGGCAGAGACGTGCAGGCCCCATGGCGGTTCGCAGAGGTGGATGGGCCCGGCAGCAGTGACAAGCAGAGGTGGGTAGGCCCGCAGCGGCAGCCGGCAGAGACATACAGGCCCATTGGCCGCCCGCAGAGGTAGACAGACAGAGCGGCAGCTGACAGGGACATACAGGCCCAGCGTTGGAGACAAGTGGACGCAGGTGGGCCTGTGGCTGTGGGCCACAGGGGTGGACAGGCCTGGGGACGGAGAGGGGCAGACACAGCTTGGAGCAGGGACGTCCCTAGCCCCAACACCTGGGGAAGAGGGTATCTCCATGGGTCGGAACCAGGGCGAGTCTGACACTCCGTCTGGGGACAACCCAGGGCCCAACTGCTGATCCTGTGAAACCCAACAACTTGGAGGTGTTGGTGAGACTATCCTGCTCAGCTGAAACCCATCTGGGAGAGGATTCAGATGCCTACAGTTTGAAATCTGAAGAAACAAGATCAGCTGAGGAGTTGACAAATGGACAGAACGTGACCTGGGAACACAGAGAAGGCGCTACCCAGTCACCAAACCAGATCACCAGAATCATAAGTATATAATTCACCAACTGAAATCAGCTGTCCCTGAATAAACAGCCCAATAGCACCAATTTAACCAAGAACCCCTACTAAACCAAGACTAAAAATTAGAACAAGAGAGGCACTCTCAGACACGGACACCACCTGCACCGCACAGAGGAAAAGATGAGTAGACGCCAGTGCAAAAATACAGGCAACAACATAAAGACCTATATGGCAACATCAGAACCTAGTGATTCTACACCTGCAAGACCTAAACATACCATGACAGAAGAAACAGAAGAGATCAACCCTAAAAATGACTTTAAGAGGATGATAGAGGCCCTTAAAGAAGAAATAAAACATTCCCTCAATGAGGAAATAAAAACTTTCCTTAAAGAGGAAATGAAAAACTACCTTAAAGAGGAAATAAAAACTTTCCTTAAAGAGGAAATGAAAAACTCTCTTAAAGAGGAAATAAAAACTTCCCTTAAAGAGGAAATGAAAAACTCCATTAGAGAGGAAATTAAAAACTCCCTTAAAGAAATGGAAGAAAAAACGAACAAAAAATGGGAAGAAATCAAATCAAGCCAAGAAAAAGCAATTAAACAGATGAAAGAAACATTCCAAGATCTGAAAAATGAATTTGAGACAATAAAGAAAACACATGCTGAGGGAATGCTGGAAATAGAAATCCTGACAAAAAGAACAGGAACTACAGAAACAAGCATAACCAACTGATTGCAAGAGATGGAACAGAGAATCTCTGACACTGAAGACATGATAGAGAAAATAGATTCGTCAGTCAAAGAAAACACTAAAGACAAAAAAGTCATAACACAAAATGTCCAGGAAATTTGGGACACCATGAAAAGACCAAACCTAAGAATAATAGGGATAGAAGAAGGAGAAGAATACCAACTCAAAGGCACAGAAAATATATTCAACAAAATTATAGAAGAAAACTTTCCTAACCTAAAGAAAGAAATACATATGAAGATACAAGAAGCTTACAGAACACCGAATAGGCTGGATCCAAAAAAAAAGTCCCCTCGCCACATAATAATCAAAACACTAAACACACAGAACAAAGAAAAAATATTAAGAGCCGCAAAGGAAAAAGACCAAGTAACATATAAAGGTAAACCCATCAGAATAACACCAGACTACTCAATAGAGACTATGAAAGCTAGAAGATCATGGACAAATCTCATGCAGACACTAAGAGACCACGGATGCCAACCCAGACTATTATACCCAGCAAAACTCTTAATCACCATAGGCGGAGTAAACAAAATATTCCAGGATAAAACCAGATTTAATCAATACCTGTCTACAAACCCAGCCCTACAGAAAGCACTAGAAGGGAAAATTCAACCCAAAGAAGCTAAACACATCCATGAAAAATCAAGCAATAGATAATCCCACACCAACATACACCACAGAAGAAACAAGCTGGTGTAGCTATCCTAATATCTAGAGAAAAAGGATGTTTCAAAAGAGAAGAAGTCTTGTGGCAATGCCTCAGTGGTCCAGGTAACTACCAGAACTGGGAAAAGTTGGTTGAATTTGGGATTGACTGGGAGGCCAAAGATTTAAAAAGCAGAAGATTCTCTCAAGACACAAGTTGTGTGATAATAGTGTGTTTTGTGTGTGTGAATGAGAATTTGTAAATGTTGAATTCTAGGCTTTGACAATCATTGTCAGTGCAGATTAAGCTGCAAGTATTTATGCTTTAAAACTTAAATTATAAAGCTAGTTACGTCTTTCTAACAACTAGTTTTAATGTTTATGAGCATATTTTACCTACATTACCTTTTCAGGATGTTGAGAAAGATGCATCACAAGCAAAGGCTGGAGGCTGGGGGCTAGATGGTTTTGAGGAAGAGGTCTTGGTGGACTCTTTCATAGAGCAATGCCTTCTGGGAAATGAGCTAACTTTTAATCTAGTCTTTAGGATTAGAAGTCAAAAACAAAAATATTAAGGAAAGGAAAACCTAATTGATCTTTGAAGTATTGTTATTTGGAATTGAGTGGGACTTTTGAGGCCTTTCTTCCAGAAAACAAGGACTTGGTTGTCAGGCCTATATTAGGCCTAAACCTTGGTGCCATGTAGTTGTACTCAAATCATTTCAATGGAAAGTGTCTTAGTGATTGGAACTTCCAGTGCAGTTTGGAGTTCTTCCATTTGAAAAATGTGATATTTGCATGGGATTGTTTGAATCTTGTTTTCTAGTCCCTCCCCATCACCACCCTCATAGTCTGAAGGTAGATTTTTCTCTTGATAAAGGAACAAAAGAGGTGAACATCTTGTTTGTAAATAGCTATCTAGTAACTAGTGGTAAACTTGAAATGGTAGAATTCTTTAAAGCCTAATTCTAGATAGCCTTAAGAAAATATAGCTTAATTACTTTTGAACCTGTATTCACCTTGTTTTTTCAAATATCTTAAGTTATATTTTCTTTTTCAGAGCTGCTTCTTATTTGGGGCTACTTTTTTTTTTTAATTGAGGCGTAATTCATAAAACGGTATATTGTTTTGATGAGACTTTTTTTTTAGAGTTACTTTTTAAAGTCATGAGGTCAACAACTTGGACTACTATGCATGTAAGTGCTAATGCAAATTAAAGCCCAATTTGACCTCCAGCAGCAGTTCATTCTATGTTGACAGTGAGAGAACACTTTGCCTGTTAGGATACTGTTACTCGTGGACTGAAATGCTGAAGAAACCCCTCCCCCTATTTTGTTTTTTGCAAAAATCAAGGTATATTCTAGGGTTTCCTGGTTGACCTCAACAGATAAACTGAGATGATAGTCTTAGTTCAGAAATGATCTGAATGTAGATTTACAGTCTACGTGTACAGCTGGCTAAGTGAGATCGTTTTCACAGTTCTGCATGTATCCCATCGGCTCCGCATTAGTCACTGAACTCTTAAAACTGGTATTGTAACATTATTACAATATTTTGCACCAATTTTATAAACTTTACAGTACAATATGTGTTCCTTTTCTGAGGCAAACCAAAGGTATATTTCTCAAGGTTCTGCTGCTATCAGCAGTGTTCATGGAGGATTTTTTATACATTTGTAATAGATAGAAATAAACCAGAAAAAAAGAAGAAAAAAAAGTGGTGGAGGAAAAGGTGAACACTGCAAGAATACTCAAAAGGGCTGAGAGTTGCAAATGCCAAGATTGGCTTCGCATGGTAAATGGAATAGAACAGCTCTGAACTATAACTTACTTTTCCTGGTTTGGTCTGACAGAATGATTGAATGTTTTTGTACAAAAATCAGAGCCTTAAAAACAAGGATTTGGTGAGATTGTAAAATGGTGTGCCACTTTGGCAAAACAGTCTGGTGGTTGGTCAAAATGCAAAACATTGTTACTCTGTTACACAACAATTCTACCCTTAGGAATATAACCTCAAACTACTGAAAATGTGCACCTATGAAACATGTACATGAAGATTTATAGCAGTGTGTTGCTAATTGTAAAAAAGTTAAAACAACTCAAATAGCTATCAAATACTGGAGAGAAATAAAATGTGGCTTATTCATACAATAGAATATTATTAAGACATAAAAATGAATGAGAAACTGACAGATTAAGTGACTTTGGTGAACCTTCATAATTTCATTTGTAGATCTTTCCATTTCTAATTTATAAATACATTTGGGGTTATAAATTATAAATGTACTGCCTCCTGTCAACATTGTATACTTCTATTTGATGATTTCTGTGTCAAATATTATATGGAAATGTTTCCAAGTATTTTTTGTATTAACTGTGAATGAATAGAACAAAATAAATTGCCTGTGATGAAAAAAAAATAAATCTTAAAAACCCCCAAAAAATATAATACTCGTTTGTTATCCATAAAACTATATTCTTCACTCACTTCTAGGGAACAAAGAGTTACACAAACAGCCTATGTTTCAAAGTGTGAGGTAGTACCTTGGTTTCCCTGGACTTGAAAGGCACACAGTGCCCTATGAGCCATGGACTGTACCCTGAAAAACTTACAGTGCATTCCTCTCATGGAAGGTAAACCAGGAACTCTCAAGGATTCTCCAAAGAAACCAAAAGTTGTTGCCACAGCAGCAGAATGAGGAAAAGACAGTAAAACCCATGGTAACTGGAATATTGCCAGGATGGGGAGTAGGGAAATATCATTTTATTTTGTTTTTATCTTTAAGAGTGTTCATAGTACATGAAACAGTGTCAAAGTAGGGCTTTACATAGAAGATTATATTTCACTGAACACATGTTCCTCATACTCTTCTGCTGTCCTCTTCTTGTTTCTTTAATTCTACATTTATATATATATATATATATATATATATATATATATATATATATATATATATATCATATATATGCAACCATAATTTTATGTATCCATATAACATTTGTGAACAATAAACAGAAAAGAATGTGTGTATTTTCATTTCTTTTTTCCTTTCTCTTTTAATTCTTTCACTCCTTTATTTTTTGAGCCCATGTCTCCCTATATTTCTCTTGCTGTTGTGGAACTCAATACATAGGTATTTGAACTCACATATCTGCCAGCCTTGCCTCCTGAATGCTTGGGTTGAATGTATTGGCTATCATACCTATCCTGTAATTGGTTTGTCCATGAAAGGCTTTATTAATTTAATGCCATCAATTCTCTCATTTTATCCATTTTCCTACAAGCAACACTGCTTTGTCCTAGTCAATGGTTAAAATAGGTAAGTGGACAAAATAATAAACTGCTTCCTATGTTCCTATGTTCATAAAAAGGGATTAGTATAACTGTCAACCTGTATCATGGAAGCTTCTTTTTAGCACACTATTGTGATTAACACACAGGCCCACAACCTCTCTAATGTACTGAGAATAAGAGGCTCTAGATGGGCCAAGTGGTGGTAACACATGTCTTTAGTACCAGCACTTATGAGGCAGATCAGAAGATGTCTGAGAATTTGAAGACTGCCTGGTCTACAGAAAAAAATCCAGGACAGTCTCTAAAGCTACACAGAGAAACCCTGTCTCAAAAAAACAAACAAACAAAAAAAAAAAAAAACAAAAAAAACAAGAAAAAAGTAACTCTGGACATGTCATCTTTAAGTGAGATATCTATATGATACCTTTTCTTTTAAATACTCAGGGATCATTTTGGAAGAAGATACAGAAAGAGTATAAGAACCAGAGGAGGCAGAAGATTTCAAGGAAACAACTTTTCTTAAGACCAAACAGGGCTCTTGCACATGTGAATTTACTAGTTAGGACAGTGTGCACAAAACCTGCACAATATCAAACTAGATAAAATTCCAGGACAGTAAATGAGGTGAGTTGGTCACCATCACAGCTGAAGAGCTACTGTCCTTAGTTGACTTCTGGAAAAGGGTGTGTCAGATTTTTTAGAGAATTCAGCAGTTAAGAGGCTAAAAATAATTCATAAGTATCCCTAAATTCCTACATACTAGCATTGCTAAGTAGACTCAGTGCTTCAATTTTGTTTTGTTTTTGTTTGTTTGTTTGTTTGTTTGTTTTTGAGGGGACATATGAAATTAAGAAAGTATAGTTTTGGGAAGATGTAAAAAAGAAATTGGAAAGGAGGTAATGTGAATGCACTTGTCTATAACTCACATGCATCTATAAACTCTCAATTGTAATTTTAAGTAATAAATGTTATAAATATTTTTAAAAGAACTAAGTTAATTTATGCTGAAGATGTCAGTGAAACCAGAAATCCAATGATACAGAGAAACTTCTCTAACTTATTTATCAAAATGACCTCAAAGTTTCTAACATCTTCCATAGGATGCCATGTCACCCTTTAGGGATCATAAAACCCAATGCCTCCAAAAATTGTCTCTGTGGATATATTAACAGGAAACTCTTAAAAGTTTTTCTTAATTGGCATCTAAAAAAGTTTCATAGATGATTTTTACCCCCATGACAAGCACTGTCATCGCTACTGCAAGTGAAATGCTAATTACCATTCTGATGGGAGATGAGGTCATAGACCTCTACCACAGGCTTGAGATGACTCTCTAATGTACTTCTATTTAAGAGTAAGAATCTGCTCAATGAACCCACCATCCTGTAGAAGTGTGAAGCCAGGTGAGTACTTTGTATTTTAGTTGGAGTAGAGAGCTCCACCAAAGGAGAGAGACCTGAGTAAGTACTCATATCTGGTAATGGGAATTTCGGGTAGAAAGTGATCCATGGAACAGAGATAAGGCTGATGAATAATTCCATAACTAAGAAGTGAGTGTTAAAGACAGAAGTTTTCTTAACGTTGTATCAGTCCCTATTGGTTCTTACTATAAATGTCCCACTGAAGGTGACTGTGGGTACACCAGGATAATACAGGCCATGTGCAAAAGTGGGGAAGTACAATTGATATCAGTCAATGTGATAATGGATCTTATCCTCATGATTGGTTGAGTATTTTTTTTTTTTTTTTTTATACTCAAGGGCTGAAGTTTTATTACAGTCTTGCTTGAGAGATTTTAATAAAGCCCCTTAATGGGAGAATTCAAAGATTGACTCTTGGTAGATATTTTTTTTTTTTTTTTTTTTTTTTTTACACATTATAATTACAAGTGTTATCACATATAGATATATCAATACATATACTTTCAAATGTGGCCACATCTTCAAATTATTGTGAAATTTTATAATACAGATTTTCATTCATTATTATTTTTCATAATTTAATGCTTATGAAAGAAAAATATGAACTCATAGATTATGGTTAAACACATCCCAAGGTAAATTTGAGCGTGATTTTGCTTTACTTTCCCAAAGCAGAATTGCACATGCTTAAAAAAAAGTTCTCAGTGTTACAATGACTCACTCTAGAGTATTAGTTATTATAAACATTTCTATAGAATGTCCTAGTTTCTTTCTCTTTCTTTCTTTCTTTCTTTCTTTCTTTCTTTCTTTCTTTCTTTCTTTCTTTCTTTCTTTCTTTCTTTCTCTCTCGCTCTCTCTCTCTCTCTCTCTCTCTCTCTTTCTTTCTTTCTTTCTTTCTTTTTTTTTTTTTTTTATTATTTTATAACACCATTCAGTTCAACATAATAGCCACAGAAACCCCTGTTCTCCCCCTCTCGCCCACCCCTCCCCCCAGCCCACCCCCCATTCCCACCTCCTCCAGATCAAGGTCTCCCCCGAGGACCGGGGTTGACCTGGTAGACTCGGTCCAGGCAGGTCCATTCCCCCCTCCCAGACCGAGCCAAGTGTCCCTGCATAAGTCCCAGGATTCAAACAGCCAACTCATGCAACGAGCCCAGGACCTGGCACCAATGCACAGCTGCCTCCCAAACAGATCAAGCCAACTGACTGTCTCACCCGTTCAGGTGGCCTGATCCAGTTGGGGGCCCCTCAGCCTTTGGTTCATAGATCCTGTGCTTCCATTCATTTGGTTATTTGTCCCGGTGCTTTATCCAACCTTGGCTTCAACAATTCTCGCTCATATAAATCCTCTTCTTACTCACTAATTAGACTCCCAGTGCTCCACCAGGGGACCAGCCGTGGATGTCTGCCTTCAGATTCCTCAGTCCTTGGATGGGGTTTATGGCACCACTATTTGGGTGTCTGGCCATCCCATCACCAGAGTAGGTCAGTTCCTGCCGTCTCGCGACCATTGCCAGCAGTCTTTTGAGGGGGTATCTTTGTGGATCTTCGTGGGCCTCCCTAGCTCTCTGCTTCCTCCCCTTCTCACCTTCTCATGTGGTCTTCTTTTACCATGGTCTCCTATTCCTTGTTCTCCCTCTCTTTTCTTGATCCAGCTAGGATCTCCCACTCTTTCCCTCGACTGTCGCCCTTCATTGTTCCCACTCATGACCAGGCTATTCATGTAGATCTTGTCCATTTCTCCGTGTCTTTTTTTGGGGTCCCATTTTCCAGGTAGCCTCACTGGTGATGTGAGTAGCAGTCTAGTCATCCTTGTTCCACATCTAGCATCTTCCTATGAGTGAGTACATACCATATTTGTCTTTCTGAGTCTGGGTTACCTCACTCAGGATGATTTTTTCTAGATCCATCCATTTGCCTGCAAACCGTGTGATGTCGTTGTTTTTCTCTGCTGAGTAGTATTCCATTGTGTATATGTGCCACAATTTATTTATCCATTCTTCAGTTGAAGGGCATCTAGGTTGTTTCCAGGTTTTGGCTATTACAAACAATGCTGATATGAACATAGCTGAGCAAGTGCTCTTGTGGTATGATTGAGCATTTCTTGGGTATATGCCCAGGAGTGGTATAGCTGGATCTTGGGGGAGATTGATTCCCAATTTTCTAAGAAAGCGCCATATTGATTTCCAAAGTGGTTGTACAAGCTTGCATTCCCACCAGCAGTGGAGGAGAGTTCCCCTAGTTCCACATCCTCTCCAGCATAAAGTGTCTTCAGTGTTTTTGATCTTAGCCACTCTGACAGGTGTAAGGTGGTATCTCAGAGTTGTCTTGATTTGCATTTCCCTGATGATTGGGGAAGTCGAGCAATTCCTTAAATGTCTTTCAGCCATTTGGAATTCCTCTGTTGAGAATTCTCTGTTTAGTTCTAAAGCCCATTTCTCAATTGGACTGTTGGTCCTTTTGATGTCTAATTTCTTGAGTTCCTTATATATTCTGGATATCAGTCCTCTGTCAGATGTGGGGTTGGTGAAGATCTTTTCCCATTCTGTAAGCTGTCGCTTTGCCTTGTTGACCGTATCCTTTGCTCTACAAAAGCTTCTCAGTTTCAAGAGGTCCCATTGATTGATTGTTTGTCTCAGTGTCTGCGCTACTGGTGTTATATTTAGGAAGTGATCTCCTATGCCAAGGCGTTCAAGACTATTTCCTACTTTTTCTTCTAGCAGGTTCAGAGTAGCTGGATTTATGTTGAGGTCTTTGATCCACTTGGACTTAAGTTTTGTGCACGGTGACAGATATGGATCTATTTGCAGCCTTCTACACGCTGATATCCAGTTATGCCAGCACCATTTGTTGAAGATGCTTTCTTTTTTCCATTGTACACTTTTGGCTTCTTTGTCAAAAATTATATGTCCATAGGTGTGTGGGTTAATGTCAGGGTCTTCAATTCGATTCCATTGGTCCACATGTCGGTTTTTATGCCAATACCAGGCTGTTTTTATTACTGTAGCTCTATAGTAGAGCTTGAAGTCGGGGATTGTGATGCCTCCAGAAGTTGTTTTATTGTACAGGTTTCTTTTAGCTATCCTGGGTTTTTTGTTTTTCCATATGAAGTTGAGTATTGTTCTTTCCAGATCTGTGAAGAAATGTGTTGGTATTTTGATGGGGATTGCATTGAATCTGTAAATTGCTTTTGGTAAGATTGCCATTTTTACTATGTTAACCCTGCCTATCCATGAGCATGGAAGATCTTTCCATTTTCTGAGATCTTCTTCAATTTCTTTTTTCAGGGACTTAAAGTTCTTGTCATATAGGTCCTTCACTTGCTTGGTTAGTGTTACCCCAAGGTATTTTATGTCATTTTTGGCTATTGTAAAGGGTGATGTATCTCTAATTGCCTTCTCAGCTTCTTTGTCCATTGTATATAGGAGGGCTACTGATTTTTTTGAGTTGATCTTGTATCCTGCTATGTTGCTGAAGGTGTTTATAAGCTTTATCAATTCCTGGGTGGAATCTTTGGGGTCACTCAAGTATACTATCATGTCGTCTGCAAATAGGGAAAGCTTGACTTCTTCCTTTCCAATTTGAATCCCCTTAATCTCCTTATGTTGTCTTATTGCTCTGGCTAGAACTTCAAGTACTATATTGAATAAGTATGGGGAGAGTGGACAGCCTTGTCTCGTTCCTGATTTTAGTGGAATTGCTTTGAGTTTCTCTCCATTTAATTTGATGTTGGCTGTTGGTTTGCTATATATTGCCTTTATTATGTTTAGGTATGTTCCCTGTATTCCTGATCGCTCCAAGACTTTTATCATGAAGGGGTGTTGGATTTTGTCAAATGCCTTTTCTGCATCTAGTGAGATGATCATGTGGTTTTTTTCTTTGAGTTTGTTTAAATGGTGTATTACATTGATGGACTTTCGTATGTTGAACCACCCTTGCATCCCTGGGATGAAGCCTACTTGATCATGGTGGATAATTGTTCTGATGTGTTCTTGGAGTCTGTTTGCCAGTATTTTATTGAGTATTTTTGCATCAATGTTCATGAGGGAGATCGGTCTGTAGTTCTCTTTCTTTGTTGCATCCTTGTTTGGTTTAGGAATCAGGGTAATTGTAGCCTCATAGAAGGAGTTGGGTAATGTTCCTTCTGTTTCTATTATGTGGAACAATTTAGAGAGTATTGGTATTAACTCTTCTTTGAAGATCTGGTAGAATTCTGCGCTGAAACCATCTGGTCCTGGGCTTTTTTTGGTTGGGAGACCTTTAATGACTGTTTCTATTTCCTTAGGGGTTATTGGACTATTTAAATAGTTTATCTGGTCTTGATTAAACTTAGGTATGTGGTATCTATCCAGAAAAATGTCCATTTCTTTTAGGTTTTCCAGTTTTGTGGAGTAGAGGTTTTTGAAATATGACCTTATAATTCTCTGGATTTCCTCAATGTCTGTTGTTATGTCCCCCTTTTCATTTCTGATTTTGTTGATTTGGATTCTCTCTCTCTGTCTTTTGGTTAGTTTGGATAAGGGCTTGTCTATCTTGTTGATTTTCTCAAAGAACCAACTCTTTGTTTCATTAATTTTTTGTATTATTCTCTTAGTTTCTAATTTATTAATTTCACCTCTCACTTTGATAATTTCCTGGCGTCTATTCTTCCTGGGAGACTTTGCTTCTTCTTGTTCTAGAGCTTTCAGATGTGCTGTTAATTCACTAGTGTGCGATTTCTCCAACTTCTTTATGTGGGCATTTAGTGCTATGAATTTCCCTCTTAGCACTGCTTTCATAGTGTCCCATAAGTTTGGGTATGTGGTGTCTTCATTTTCATTGATCTCTAGGAAGTCTTTAATTTCTTTCTTTATTTCTTCCTTAACCCATTGGTGATTCAGTTGAGCATTATTCAGTTTCCATGAGGCTGTAGGTTTTCTGTAGTTTTTGTTGTTGTTGAAATCTAGCTTTAAACCATGGTGATCTGATAGAACACAGGAGGTTATTCTGATTGTTTTGTACCTGTTGAGATTTGCTTTGTGGCCAAGTATGTGGTCGATTTTAGAGAAAGTTCCATGGGGTGCTGAGAAGAAAGTATATTCTTTCTTGTTAGGATGGAATGTTCTGTAGATATCTATTAGGTCCAATTGGGTCATGACATCGGTTAAGTCCTTTATTTCTCTGTTAAGTTTCGATTTGGGAGATCTGTCCAGTGGTGAAAGTGGGGTGTTGAGATCTCCCACTATTAATGTGTGGGGTTTTATATGTGGTTTAAGCTTTAGTAATGTTTCTTTTACATATGTGGGTGCCCTTATGTTTGGGGCATATATGTTCAGAATTGAAACTTCATCTTGGTCGATCTTTCCTGTGACGAGGATGTAATGTCCTTCTTGATCTCTTTTGATTGATTTTAGTTTGAAGTCTATTTTGTTGGATATCAGGATGGCTACCCCTGCTTGTTTCTTAAGACCATTTGATTGAAAAGTCTTTTCCCAGCCTTTTATTCTTAGGTAGTGTCTATCTTTGAATTTGAGATGTGTTTCTTGTATGCAGCCGAAAGATGGGTCCTGCTTTCGTATCCATTCTGTAAGTCTATGTCTTTTTATAGGTGAATTAAGTCCGTTGATATTAAGGGATATTAATGACCAGTGATTCTTCATCTCTGTTATTTTTGGTGGTAGTGTGTGTGTACTTCTCTTCTTTGGGGTTTACTGTTGTGGCTTTATCTATTGCCTGTGTTTTCAAGTGTGTATCTGACTTCCCTCGGTTGGAATTTTCCTTCTAGTGCTTTCTGTAGGGCTGGGTTTGTGGATAGGTATTGTTTAAATCTGGCTTTGTCTTCGAATGTCTTGTTCCTTCCGTCTATGATGATTGAAAGTTTTGCTGGGTATATTAGTCTTGGCTGACATCCATGGTCTCTTAGTATCTGCATTACATCTGTCCAGGTCCTTCTGGCTTTCAAAGTCTCCATTGAGAAATCGGGTGTTATTCTGATGGGTTTACCTTTATAGGTCACTTGGCCTTTTTCCTTGGCTGCTCTTAATATTCTTTCTTTATTCTGTACATTTAGTTGTTTAATTATTATGTGTCGAGGGGACTTTTTTTTGGGGGTCTAGTCTGTTTGGTGTTCTATAGGCTTCTTGTATCTTCATAGGCATTTCCTTCTTTAAGTTGGGAAAGTTTTCTTCTATAATTTTGTTGAATATATTTTCTGTGCCTTTGAGTTGGTATTCTTCACCTTCTTCTATCCCTATAATTCGTAAGTTTGGTCTTTTTATGGTGTCCCAGATTTCTTGGACATTTTGGTTCATGACTTTGTTGGCTTTAGTGTTTCCTTCGACTGATGGAACTATTTCTTCTACTGTATCTTCAATGCCAGAAATCCTCTCTTCCATCTCTTGCATTCTGTTGGTTATACTTGCATCCGAAGTTCCTGATCTTTTACTCAGGTTTTCTATTTCCAGCATTCCCTCTGTTTGTGTCTTTTTCATTTTTTCAAATTCCCTTTTCAGATCTTGGACTGTTTCCTTTGTTTGTTTCATTGCTTTTTCATGATTTTCTTTCAGTGCTTTATTGTTTTCTTCCAGGATTTTAATGTTTTCTTCCAGGACTTTATTGTTTTCTTGGAGGGCTTTATTGTTTTCTTCTAATTTGTTTGCCCTTTCCTCTAGTTGTTTACAGCGTTCTTCCAATTTTCTTGTCTTTTCCTCTACACAAGCCTCTACCTTCTTCATGAAGTTACTCATAAGGCTACTTTCTTCTGCTTCTTCCAATTTTTGGTGTTCAGGTCTAGATGTTGGAGGCGAGCTAGGTTCTGGTGATGCTGTATTGCTCTTCATTTTGCTGTATGTATTTCTGCTTTGACGTCTGCCCATCTCCTTGTGATTCCTTCTTGGTCTTATCAGTGGACTTGTTTCACAAAGAGCTGACAGACTCAGGAAGACTCTCTCTCTTGTCCAAAAGGGAGTTCTCTTGTCCAACTCTTTGGTCCAGAAGGGAAGTCAGGGGCAAGCTCTGGTCCAGAATGGCAGTCGGGGACAGGCTGGGAGCTGGGGGCCGGTCTCTAAGTCTCAGGAAGTGGGTGGGGTCTTGGGCAGATGGGCGTGGGGGCAGGGCGCGGAGACTGCAGGGGCTGCCGGGGGCTTGGAAATGGGGATCCCTCCCGGTGGGGCTAGAAGGGGAGCTGCCCGGTGGCCAGAACCTGGTGCCAAGTTGGGCAGGCCTCTCAGGAGTGGCTGGTGGCCAGGGATGGGGTCCTGGCTGGACCCAGGCACTCACCTCTGGTCCAGAAGGGAAGTCGTCAGGGGCAGGCTGGGAGCTGGGGGCCGGTCTCTAAGTCTCAGGAAGTGGGTGGGGTCTTGGGCAGATGGGCGTGGGGGCAGGGCGCGGAGACTGCAGGGGCTGCCAGGGGCTTGGAAATGGGGATCCCTCCCGGTGGGGCTAGAAGGGGAGCTGCCCGGTGGCCAGAACCCGGCGCCGAGCTGGGCAGGCCTCTCAGGAGTGGCTGGTGGCCAGGAATGGGGTCCGGGTTGGACCCGGGTACTCACCTCTGGTCAAGAAGGGAAGTCGTCGGGGGCAGGCTGGGAGCTGGGGGCCGGTCTCTAAGTCTCAGGAAGTGGGTGGGGTCTTGGCAGATGGGCGTGGGGGCAGGGCGCGGAGACTGCAGGGGCTGCCGGGGGCTTGGAAATGGGGATCCCTCCCGGTGGGGCTAGAAGGGGAGCTGCCCAGTGGCCAGAACCCGGCGCCAAGCTGGGCAGGTCCTCCCGGGGTGGCAGGTGGCCAGGGATGGGGTCCGGGCTGGACCCAGGCACTGGTTGAGTATTTTTAAGTATTATTATTATTATAGATGAACTTATCATGGTTTCCTGAACACAGTGGACATTAAAATGGACATAAAAGAAACATATATCCCTGAGAAGATGCAGGGTGTAAATATGATTATGTAGTAAAAAAGTGTTCTTATGTGACACTACATTTATCATCTGGTTAAAGAGGCAATAACTGAGTCTTGACCATTGGCTAGATGACTGGTTTGAAACTCTCTCTCTCTTGAACTTGGAAAGCTAACACAAAATGAAAAATAAGGAATAAATACTGGGTAATAGCAACCAGGAACAAATGTGTTCTGAGTTATCACTTAGATTAGTATTTCTCTAATGTGAATTAGAATATGATACCATTCTTCTCTCAATGTTCATTGTTCTTACTAATGCAACACAGAGACTGTACTAGCAGTCCAGATCTCTACCACTCACTCGCATTTTTATCCACACTAGTGCCATATCTCACTGGACAATATTTAAGTTTTCACATTATTATGATTATTCTTTATTGTCTTTCATGCATCACCTCTATTTAACTGCATCATAAATTTAATGTAATATATATTTCCTTGTAAGAATTTTCAAATTATCCAGTTGCGGTGGTACATACATTTAATCTCAGAACTTGTGAAGCATCAGTAGGTACATCACTGTGATTTTTAGGCCAATATTATCTCCATGTGTAGTTTCAGGGCATCTAGTGCTAATAATGACACCTTAACTTGAAAACAACAAAAACAAACAGCAAATATGTGCAGAATTTTAAGTGAATTGTTTTAGTAACATAATTTTGTTCTCATGCCATTATTTGTTAATCATATGTTAGTATTTCTTATTGTATTTTGTACAGAACAAATGTTAGTAATTCCTCTGTAATTACCACTATAGCCTATATCTCTGAAATAGTAACCGTGCATATTTCTGATGTCCTCTTGAATATCAGGTCTAACTCATACTTGTGAAATTAAATTGGGAGTTGGGATATCTTTCTATCACATCAAACCACAAATAGAACTCTGTATTTCATTAAAATCTCTAAAGCCTTGGTTTTCTAAAGTATGATTTTCACAAGTGAAACATCACTTGGAACCGTCTAGATATAGCTAAAACCAATAGTGTAGGCTTTCTAAGACTCTACATGTCTGCAGAATTCTATCATGTGTACATTGATTAATTGATCCTGGCATGTTAATGAGCACATATGGATGTGCTCCCACAAGCCAGATGCTTCCAAGACTGGATTATAAACTCCAAATTTTTTCAGTGACAAAAAAAAATTAATTTAGGTTGTTACAGCTTGAATAGGTATGGCCCCCATCAACTCAAGCGTTTGAATGCTTGGACTACAGGAAGTGGCACTATTAGGAGGTATGGCATTGTTGGAGGAAGTGTGTTACTGTGGAGGTAGGCTTTGATGTATCATCTACTCCAGCTACACCGCTGATAGCTGCTGGTAGCAATGGCTTCATCAGTCATAGAGTCCTACATACAATTAACTAATCTAAAACCACAGAGCATATTCAAAGGAGACTAGATGCCCTTGAAAATGAATTCATAAGATAAACTTTCACAGAAAATACACAAGGAAAACTTTCCATATGCCTAACTATAGATCCAAGGTCAGGCCAAAGCAACTTTGTTGCCACTTTCCCGCTTGCTAAAAGTTTGGCGAACAAAGATTTAACCCCCTGCATAAATTCTTCAGCAGTTAGATTCCTCCTTCTCCTCATATGTAAGTACTTTTATATTGTCTTCTGTTAGATGTGTATACAGGTATGTAGAACAAGGAAGGGGGGAGAAGCTTGAGAGAAATGAAGAGAATGATCATCATTACATGTGTGAGTCTTATTCCCTCAAATAAATAAGAATTATTCTTAAGTACTGCTACCCTGAAAGCATTTTGTTTCTCACCATGGGACAATGCTGGGAGCTGTTCTCACAGGCTGCAATATCTCACCCAGTGTTGATGAGACTCACATCACTTTATGTAGCCTGCAGTTCTCTCAGCTACCTCTCCAGCAACATGTCTGCCTGCACCCTGCCATGATTCCCATCAAGAAGATAATGGACTAAACCTCTGAAATTGTAAGCCAGCCCGAATTAAATGTTTTCTTTTATAAGGGTTACAGTGTCATAGTGTCTCATTATAGCAATAGAAACCCATTAAAACCTGAAGCACAAAATCCAATAGGTCTTATAATAAAAACCTGGATTCAGATATTGGGGTAATTACCGAAAGATCAGAAAGAAAAGGAAAAAGCTACTGCCATGTCTCACATCTCCAACTCCATGAATCCTCGGTTTGAAAGTCTCTGAGCCCTCACCCAAAAGGGTTCCAACCAAAAAGGGCTCAGCTGAAAAGGCTTCAGCCAAAAAGCCTTTGGCCAAAACTGGGTTCCAATTCCTGTGTCCTCATGTGTTATATACCTTTCTCTGCCCAGTCATACTACTTCTTTCCTAGTGCTGGGATTAAAGGCATGTGGCTTCCCAAGCAAAGGAATGAATGCACAAGTGCTGGAATTAAAGGCATGAGACTCACAAGTACTGGGATTAAATGTGTGTGCCACCACTCCCTGGCTCTGTTTCTCTCCTAGACTGAATCAGTCTCATGTAGTCCAGGGTGGCTTTGAACTCACAGAGATCCAGACAGATCTCTGCCTCCCTAGTGCTAGGATTAAAGGTGTGTGCCAGCACTACCAGGCCTCTGTGTTTAATCTGGTGGCTTGCTCTGTCCTCTGTATCTCAGTCAAGCTTTATTTGATACACAATATATCAAGACAAAGACTAAAACTGTCAACATGCACTGGGGTATTGCTGTGATAGGTTGGGCCACGATTTTGTTTGGAGGAATTGGACTTTTATGACTGAACTGTAAGACTGGTTGAGTGTTTTAGTGAGTAATCCTTGTAGGAACATGGAATTCAGGGGTGCTGAGTGTGATTTGAACTGTGATGAGTTATGGATAAATTTCCTCATGCAGAGGAAATCTCACAACATACTAGTATTGATTCTGCCAGGTGATTATTAGTGTTCCTTCTTATTTAGATTTATAATGAATTGGAGCAAGCTGAGCAAAGAAAAAAATAAAAAATTTACAATTTGAGGAGAAATGGAGCACCAGAATGTGGAATGGAGATAAGTCCTGTGATCAAGGCAATAAAAAGATTAAGGGATGGAATATAGAGAGTGGTGAATTTAGGGCAAGATCCCACTTTGATAAGTTTTCTCTGAAAATTGATGGATATCCTTTCATAAATATTTACATCCTGAGTTTTGGGCAATCTCACAGTTACCTACATGGGACGTAACTACTCATGTCAAAATTTTGGGATGAGGTCTCTTTAGTCAGGACTGATGTTCATCTCATGAGATTAAAGTAATCTTTGCTTCAGTCTCTGAGATTGTTCATGAATTATAGGCATCTTCTTCCATTCAGGCTACAAATATTTGTCATTATTAATTAGACTGAGAAATATCAGGACCATATTCCAAAGAAAATTTTGCTGAATCACAAAATGGAATTATGTAACCTGGCAATTAGAATCATTTTCTTATCACAAATTACCATTGGAATTCTGGGAAATCTTTCTCTTATGTTCTACTATCTAGTCCTTTACTACAGAGAATGCAAACTAAAGCCCACAGATTTGATTCTCATGCACCTAATGGCATCCAATGCCTTGGTCATTCTCTCTGCAGGAGTGCCCCACACAATGGCAATTTGGGGATTGAAGCAATTCGTGAATAATTTCGGATGCCAGCTCCTATTGTACATGCAAAGATTTGGGCGAAGTGTGTCCATTGGCAGCATTTGCCTCCTTAGTGTCTTCCAAGCCATCACCATCAATCCAAGGGGATTCTGTTGTAAAGACCATAAATTCAAAGCTGCAAAGTACATTGCCTGCTCCATTGACCTTCTCTGGGTCTTGTATATGTTGATAAATTTCATTTTCATTGTGTACCCTTTTACTGAAAGGAATAGCAAAAATGTGACAAGAAAACGTGATTTTGGATACTGTTCAATTGTAGGGAGTGATGAAATCAGTGGCTCACTCTATGTAGCATTGCTTGTGTGTCCTGAAATATTCTTTTCCGTTATGATCACCTGGTCCAGCAGCTCCATGATTGTCATTCTGTACAGACACAAGCAGAGTGTCCAACACATCCGCAGCACTGCTGCTTCTAGCAGAACCTCCCCTGAGTCCAGAGCCACCCAAAACATCCTGGTATTGGTAGCTACCTTTTTGGTTTTTTATACCCTCTCCTCCATCTTACGAGGCTGCATTGCTTTTTTGCATAATCAAAATTGGTGGCTGGTGAACATCACCCGCTTCACTTCTCTATGTTTTCCATCTTTCGGCCCTTTTGTTCTTATGAATCATTATTCCATTCTGTCCAGATTCAGTTTGGTCTGGAGGAGGAATAAAACCTGTTAATCTTATTTTAAGTATTTACATAATATGTTTTGCTTCATATTTGGTTGTTTACTCCCCCATAGTACTCAAAATTTCAAATCAGAAAGTTTAGATTGTAACACCTAGTCTTTCTATCATTAACCAAATGAGTGTGGGAGTTTTTTCATCTGCTTGAATCAACAGACTGGATGAGCTGAGATCCATTACATTCTTGAACTCACAACTGGGAGCGTCTTCCCAGTGCCCAACTTATGTTTGAAGGAGCCCACAAAAAATGCTGTAAATAAATTTGCCTGTCTTGGTGCTTTCCTCCTGTCAGAACATCAAAACTGCTTGATGAAGTCACAAGAACCACTTTGTACCACATTCTAACAGAAAAAAAAAAAACTGAATCCATAGCTGGAAATGAACATGATCTCCAGGGGGCCCTGAACCCATCACAACTGCATTAGCCTTCACCAGTACCACAAATTCATGTTACTATGTTTCACCATCTGTAGAAAACAATTCAAATGAATGATGGTTTTGATGTAATCTTGAATTAGGTTATCTATTTATTGAGAATTTTTTGGATAAACAGTGACAGTGACCTATAAATTTCCTTTGTTATTATTTTTCTTTATCTGCTTTGGCATCACAGTAATGCTTCATGTTTCATCAAAAACTTTTGGAAACCATTAATAAAATCAATTGTATGGGGGTATGGAAGAGAGAGAGAGAGAGAGAGAGAGAGAGAGAGAGAGAGAGAGAGAGAGAGAGAGAGAGAGAGAATAGTTAAGTCCTGTGGAGAGAGGCAAATTTGAAGAGGTGAAGGCAGTGAGGAGTGGGCTGAGGTTGGTGGCTTATTTGCCACCTGGGAAAATTTGTGCTGTCTGCGTCTGAGCTGCAGCTAAGGGCCATGTCTGTGTTGATGTCTGTTGTTCCTGTTACTACTGAAAGTAATGAGAATAGGCCTATACAGAGGTGGACCCACCCCTTGCTGGCTGGAACACTAGAAAGAACTGTTCCTAACCATCCTAGGCCAGAGCACTTGAGAGTGCAGGTCCTGTTCCTTGCCTGGGCAGTGTGACAGAGCTGACCCTGTTGGCAAGGTCTCAGTGCACTGCTGATGAGCGCATGAAAGTGGGGGCGTTGGTCCTGTCCCCCATGTGGTGGCATGTTCAAGGAAAAGATGTTCTCCCCACTCATAGCTCACCACCAGTGGAAAATAGAAGAGCTGACCTAGTACCACATTCACTGCAACATTAGTGAGAATAGACCATGTACCTCTCCTATGCAGCAGAGTAGAGCTGACCCTGTTGTCAGGGTCCCAGGTGATTCAGCTCTAAGAATGAGACTATGGGAAATATGATCCCACCCCTCATCTATGATATGGTGGTATGAGGGAGTGAGAGGTTTTTTTCCCACAACATCCCTCACCACCTGTGGCAGGTGGGAGAGCTGGCCTTGAGATCATGAGAACTGATGAGCTGACCAAACATCTCACCAGCTATAGCACTAGGGAGAGCAGATCCCGCACCTCATTGGGGAAACACAGTAGAACTGACCAAGTTTACAATGGCGAGAGTGAACCAAACTTGAGGGCGTGAGCATAGGAGAGCTAGCCTTACTACAATCTGTCATGTGTAGGTGTGGGTGCCAGAGAGAGCGCTCCGTGCTACTTGCCCCTTTCTGCCTGCATCAGGCAGGAGAGCAGTCCTCTGGGTCATGAAAGTGGAAGAGCTGGCCTTGCCCTACACCAACTGCAGGACTCAGGAGAAAATACCCTGAAGTTCACCTGGGTGCCACATTAGTTCTGAATCTTATTTTGTGTGTGTGTGTGTGTGTGTGTGTGTGTGTGTGTGTGTGTGTGTGTGTGTGTAAGCCTACCTTGAGATCATGAGAGTGAGAGAGGTGGTCATACACCCATCCTCTGTCCGGTGTTAGAGAGAGCAAGGAAAAAAGGCTCTGCCAATCTTGTCCCTTTGAACCCATCATGGATGAAACCTACCTGTGCCCCTCATCGAATGCAACATCCAGAAGAGTGGGCCCTGAACCTGCCTGGGAAATACATTAGAGGTGACTCTGCTCACAGGGGCACAGGATTGTCTGCCTCAAGAATATAACTATGAGAGATCTGTTCCTGTCCATAATTGCCATATGGTATTGTAGCAGTTGGGAGTGTTGTATCTGAGGTCATGAGAACAAGAGATCTGACCCTGCCTCTCACTAGATGCATCACTGGTCAGAGTATCTCCTATACCCACAACACAGTAGAGGTATCCCTGGTGGTATAGGTGTATTTGAGCACAAACTTAGGCAATGAGAGCACAGTTGCTCCTTAATGCTAACTACATAGAATTGGGGAGCTATGCAGATTTGCAAAAGAGAGCTAATCCTGGGCTTGTGGATGAGAGAGATCTAGTGGGATAACCACACAATCAACCTCCCAAGGCTATGGGTTTCCCCATCCCCTCATCCACACCATCTATGATATGCTGGAGCCTGTGGAGGAGCTAGTACTACAGACACAATGTTGCAATTTCTCCAGGACACAGGACAACAACAGGACAGCCAAAAGCAGCCCCAGTGAGGGCCCAGTGTTAATGATGCTGCAAAACCCAGAAGCCTCCATCCAGACCAATGATGTATGGCAATGGACACTTGCAAGCAATGATATCAGCACTGAAGGATATACAATGTGCCTCACTTTGTCATACTACAGCTTCCATGACAAGATTTTTCTTTTTCCTTTTTTAAATTTCATATTCTTTTAAATTGTTGATTTATCCTGGGGTAGTTGCAAGGGAAGAGGTTGCATAGGAAGGAGTGGGAGATGAGTGGGATCAAGATGCATGATGTGAAATCCACAAAGAATTCATAAAAAGTTAAATGGAGAAAAAAACAGAAAATAGCTTCTAATCTCCTACAATACACCCTGATTACACTTTCACTTCCCTGGGCAACTTGAAGTTCTCTCCACACCTTCCCTCCCAGGCACATCCATTGCCTTTCTGTTATTAGAAAATATGAGATTTCTAAGTCATAACATCCAAACAGAACAAAATAATTTTTTTTCCTATCAAATTGATTAATGTATTGAGATTCAAATGCCAGAGAACCTAGTTTCTTTCTGATATAACAGATTCCCTGAAGAGAAAACCATTTACATAACTTCATTTCCTCTTTGTCCTGGATTTTCTAAATCCATGATGCCTGACACAGGTCCAACTTCTGATGAACACACAAGTCCAATTCTCTCTCTTCACTGCATGTTTATCTTTAGTCACTTGATAAAATATGTACATATTATATACTCATTATCATTTACAATTTTCCATTCACTTCTGACCATTTTTATCTGAACATTTAAAGTAATTATGGCAGATTAATTTTATCATAAGCCACATAGTATCATTCCAAACATATCTATTATCACTAGGACTAGGGAAGCACAATCTCTAAACTGATCATAAATCCTCCAAGGATATCCTAATTTGCAAAATTATAAGGACACTTTAAGCCTCTCTGACATAATCTTGGGCATCCTGTATTCTTGCTCTTTTTGACTAATGGCCTTGGCATTAAGTTCTGCCTTTCTGATTTGTGTTCTACTTGGCATGCTTTGGTCTGCACAAGATTTATTCTGAAAATATGCACCTTCTTATTTTGTATTAGTTTACACTATGATCTTTTCCATATAAGATCATTGTGCACATTTCATTTTGATTGATTCTTTTTTACTCAATCTCCTTATTTCCACTTCTCTGCTATGTTTTCTTATACTATGTCCTATTATATATGAATTTTGTTATGTTATGTTCTCTAACTTCCAATCATTTATTATAGTTACAGAGGCAGCACATTTTATTGAAAATTTCACATATGAGGACTATATTTACTTCATTTCCTCCCCCTCCCTACTCAATTTTTGTTAGTCACCCCTACAGCCTCCCAAATTCATAGACTCTTTTACTTTAATTATATGTGTATATATAAATATTTATAATCTGCTAAGTCCATGTAGTTGACTATATGTATATATATTTAGGGTTGTGTACTGGTATTAGAATAACAATTAATGAATCCATCCCTAAAGAAGACAATTTCTCCCTCTTTCTGCACTAATTAATTACATGTAGATTTTGCTTTTTTCTTTGCTTCTTTTCTTTTTTCATGGTCTTTTCTTTAGTCATTTCTCTTTTTATTGAATATAAAATTATCTCTCACATGTGATGCATCATTGATTACAATGGACTCTCGTAAGAATTCATAATTGTTGTGATACATGTAGTCCCACTGTCAACATTTTTCTATTGGTAATGACCTTATTGAAAAGAACTGCTAAAACTTTTCATGTTTTCATCCCTTCTTAAATATTTTTCTGTTTAATGTTGAATTTTCAGAAAGTATAAGCATATAGCTTTGTTTTACCGTTTAGGCACAATAAATTAAGAACAAAAAGAAGAGAAAGAGGATATGCAGTATAAATGTTAGAACTCTCTGAATTCTAATATTTGTTTTTTCGATATTAGCGAGTCCATCAGAGCATGGAAATTGAGTTTCGTTTCTGATGACAAGAAAGGGTCAAAGTGCTGGGAAGCATGCAGCTCTATGCTGGCAATGATCATCCACCTTGTGGTTCTATTTATAAAGGAGTTATATAACAGAACACAAAAGTGATCACGAGGACAATGGTGGTTAGGTTGGCTCTGGTCTCAGGAGATGACCTAGGACACAGAACTCTATGGATGTTTTGAATCCTCTGCTTGTGCTAAAGCAGGAAATGGTCCATGGAACCACTGGCCCTTCATCATGATTTTCAAACACATGACATGAGAGGATCCCAATAAGATCACATAAACTGTGTAGATCGGATTTTTGAGGTTTGGCCACAGCACAACATAGAAAAATCTCAAGTCCCATTGCAGTTTCTTCCATTCCACATGTCTGTCGCAAGAACAGGAATGAAGCCATTTATCATTAGTTGCAGGGCTCAGCACAGGCTCACAGAAGGTCCAGTGATATTGGGGGCTTTGGAATTGAACTATACATACTTACCATATCTTGAGATCATCAAGATAGCCTGGAATAAACTTAAGAGTGATGCAGGTGCATTCGATAATCCTCTGGCAACTCTATGAAAATAAAAAAAAAAAACAGTTTACATGCAATGTTATCTAGAAAATATGTCTGACAAAAACCAGCCATTTTCTGAGGGATTCCTTTACAGAGAAGAACCATGAAGATAACCTTGGTCACATGTTTGACTATTAAGTCTGTTAGCCTGGCTCTGATCCCAGAGAATACATCAATGATAAAACAGCAAATCAAGACTGAGATACCGAGCATTCCCACTGCAGTCTGGGATAGAAAGAGGATCCCCATGGTCAGGTCTGTGTATGAGATTCTGTTATACCCCTGTGACTGTCACTTAATGTGAGATCCAGAGAAACCTTGATAGACATGCAGGACTACTGTCTTCATGCCATGCTAAATACTGTGATTGCCAGGAAACAGTACATTCCATTCTGGAGGAATAAGAAAACATGTCATTTTCACTAGAATTTTCCTGGATTTGGAAGTGTCCTGGCTGTGGTGAGCAGTCATCCTTACAGTATCCTTCACTTTGAGTTGGCATGTTGCACAGTGCCTCATTATCAATATTCAATTCAAATTTGTTGCAGCCATATCCCTGAGGTTCCAGTGGTGAGAATGCTAAAACCATTACTTATAAAGACAGACAGACAAATAAGAGTGAGAGAGAGAGAGAGAGAGAGAGACAGACAGACAGACAGACAGACAGACAGACAGACAGACAGACAGAAGACAGACAGAGACAGAAGAGATCACAGGAACCATCTCTCCCCTTTAACCACATAAGTCTCTGGAATTCTCGGGCTTGGAGGCATGCACCTTTACCCACTATATCATCACTCTAAATCCCTAATTCACCAGACCCCACCAATGGGAAAAGACAGACTTAACAGGACTGAGAACATCTGCATCAAATAACATTAAAATCATAGGATATCTGCAACACCACCATTCATCACCCCTAAAAATATTCCTCTTTTAAATATAAATAATTTTGTCTATCTGGCTGTTCTTTGCTTTGTTCCATCTTATAACTCTTCTCTGTGATGGGAAATTATCCTCTTGAGTCCTGAAATATTTTGTAGACCTATATTATGTAAATATAAAATACAATTGCCCAAAGACAACAATGTAGCCATGTAAAGATAAATTGTACATAAAATTGAATTCAATAAAGTTAAAAATAGCCTCAATATTGGTGAAATTTACCTACAATATTCTAGATAAGATATTATTATTCAAACCTTGAAAATGATCACTAATATACTGTGGTTGCCTAAAAACATTGCAAATTAAATTGTATATACCTACATATATACAACATAGAATATTTCATATTAGATAGGACACAAATGTGTCCTCTGTCTGTATGTATGTTCAAGGAAGTATCTAGATGACAAATTCATATATCTCACATAGAACTCAAACAGCAGTGGTGTGAGCAGTCAGCTCCAACTATGAAAATGTAAAATTAGTATATAGAAGGAAAACCCCTTTAGAATTACTTGCTATTGGTATGTACAGATATTTGGGTGTTTTCTATATTTTATACCTATAAATATGACATTAGATCCTTGTTACTAGTACCTTCCTATATAAAGGGACATAGCCCAACTGTGTACTCGTGTTTTCACTAAGAAAAAGAAAACTGCCAGGTGGTGGTGGCGCAGCTGTGTCAGGAGGTAAAGCAGGTATGTGAGCTAAATTATAAATAAAAGAGCCATAAGGTATTTCTGGAAGTCATTAGTTTGTGGATTTTCCTCACTCAGGTTTTTACATAAATCACTGGGACAGCTTGGAGGGCTTCAAGTATCCAATGCTCCTCATGTCCATGGAAACAATAAATAAATGCACAGAGCTGCAGATTGAGAACATTGGATTGTTTGTCCATTGAGACATTTAGGTTAATTTTTTATCTCAATGTAATCCAAAAGATATTGAACAACTGTACCTTCTATAATGTGTTTATATGTAAAAGTCATTGTTTTTATTACATGAACTTAATATTACTGGTTTGTCGTTGATTCTTGATCTCCTCCCTTTCATCTACTTCTATTTCCCATGTTTTCTATTCTCTCACCTCTCATCATCTCTCCTCTTTACTCCTGTTCTCTGCTTCTCCTGCCTAGTCATCTCTTCTTTTCTCTAATTCTCCCTGAAATGCTCTTCCTACTCAGGACCAAGTTCTGGGATCCAGAGTATTTTCTTTAGGCAAGAAATACTGGAGTTCACTCTTGAACTCCAAATTCCGATGGTCTCCTTTTTAACTCTTTCTGCCAGGAACCAAGTTCACAGAACTTCTGTAAACACATGTTGCTTCTATTTCTAAGCCATGAGACTTGTTCCAGATTCGACAACACTGGGTGTTATGCAGGTTGCCAGGATACAACGATGGTTGCAGGATATGTGTTGCGCATAAGATTAATTCAGCCATATTTCTATAGTCTTCACTGACTTCTAGGGAACACAGAGATACTCAGATGGCCTGGATGCTTCAAAGTCTGAGGAACTGACCACCTTAGTTTCTTAGGACTTGGAAGGCACACAGTGCTTCAGAACCCATGGATTCTACCTTGAAATAACTATGATGCATTTCTGTCAAGGCAACTATACCAGGTAAAGTCAATGATATCTCACAGAAGACAAAAGTTGTCTCTTTAGAAAAATGAGAAAAGGACAGTAAAACCCAGGTAACTGGAGTTTTGTTAGGATAAGGGAACAAATAAAATTCCATTTTACTTTAGTTTAGTTTTGTAAATATTCATTGTACAAGAAACCATGTCACAGTAGAGCTTTTTATACGAGAATATATTTCACTGAGAACATTTCCCTCAAACTCTTCAACTGTTCTATTCTTGATTCTTGTCCAGGTATGCAATGTTCTCCTGGACAATTTTGATTGTATGTACACACACACACACACACACACACACACACACACTTTTGTATATCTCTAAAACATCTATGAACTACAAATAGGCAAACAATAAATATGAGTGGTTTTTCTTTTCATTTATTTCTTATCTTTTCTCTTTTCTAGGTTTCATTATTTTTATTTGAGCCCAGGTCACCCTACATTTCTTTTGCTGGTCTGGAAATCAATCTATAGACCGGGCTGGCCTTAGATTCACATATCTGCCAGCCTTACCTCCTGAATACTTGGGTAAAAGACTTGTGTCATCATACCAATTATAATATTGGTTTATCCATGAGTGTTTTTATTCACTGAATGTAATTCTATTTACATCCATTTTCTACAAGCAACATAAATGTGTCCTACTCAATGGTTGAAAAGAAATCTAAGGAATATACATATATATATATATATATGTAACCAATTTTTGTTTAATGTTTTTATGGTTTTGGTTTCAGGCTAATAAATGTTTCTGCTTGTTGGAGGGAAATCATGTGTGGTGCTAGAACCCAGAATTTTTGAGTTCATAGATCTAAGAGAAGAATCTGCTATTGTCACTTTACTAGAGTAGAAAAATTACTTAACAGATTCTAAATGTCATTGTTGTGCACACAAAATAGTATAGGCTTCATCCTTCATCAATGAATTATAAATTGCAACACATGCAAACCATTACAGTGAAATTAAAATAACAAATCTCCATAAATTATTTACTGTGTGTTGGTGAGCATTATACAAGTGTACACTACAACTGTACCTAAGCTGTGGGAATCATAGTAGAAGAGAGGTTTGAAATTTGCAAGTGAGAAACCAGAAGTTTGCTGTGAGAATGTATCTTCTGAAGAAGTAGCTTCTTAAACATGATCTGAAGAAAGATTATATTGATAGACATGCTAAGATGGAAGGGGTGAAACTCATGAATCATGATCCATAGAAAAAGTGCTGCAGACAACCAATATATACTCAAATTGGGTGAAGTAGTCTTCCACAAGAACAAATTTCCCAATTGGTCATCAAATTGGTCATCAACCATTTTATGAATGAAGTAAAAACCCACCTCACATGATGGAACCTGTGCCTGTCACCACTATCAGAGACAAGAGCCTGTGGATCAAGAATACTTAGACCCTGGCAAAAACATAATACTATTATTCTGTGGATATTGCAATAAACTGTTTCCTATGCTCTTCTCTTCATGCTAAATATTTGTATATCTCTCAATGCTCATCAGAAAAGTTTCTTTTTGTACTTCACAATGATTAACACATAGGCCCACATTGTTATTAGTGATGAGATTAAGAGACTCTGGAAGTTTCACCTTAAAATGGAGCATCTATATCACACCTTTTTCTCCAAAGACTCAGGGACCATTATGGAAGAAGAGACAGAAAGAATTTAAAAACCAGATGTGGCAGATAATTCCAAGGTTTTGTAAGCAATAACATGTCACTCATTTGAATTTACTTGTTAGGACAGTATGAACAAAACCTGCATATAATCAACCATCAACCTAGACAAATCCTAGCACAGTGGAAGATGTTAGGTAGTTCCACTCCTAGTTGAAGAGCTACAAGTCACAAAAGGCTTCTGAGAGACACATTGTCAGATTGCTTAAAGAATTGACCTTTAAGAGGCTAACAATGCATCCATAGGTTTTCCTGAGTTAGGCACTAATGAAAATAAGTAACTAGTCTCGTTTGTTTTGTTTTGGTTTGATTTTTTAGAGATGAGATTTAAAGAGAATGGTGGTTGGAGGATATAATAAAGATATTGGAAAAGAGATAGTGGGCATGTGTTGAACTATAACTCATATGCATCTATGAAATACACAAAGAAACATTTTAAGTACTAAACGTTATATATCTTCACTTTTAAAGAACTAATTTAATTTGTGCTGAAAAAGTCAGTGAAACATTTATCCCATGAGAAAACAGCACTTCACCAACTTTCTGATGAAACTGACCTCAAAGTTTCTAACAACTTCCACTGGCATCTTTAACAGTCTTCATGGATCATGACACCTCAATGCCTCCTACAAAGATTTTGTCTCTTGGGAGATATTCACAGGAAACTCTTTTTTTTTTTTTTTACAAGTTAAACTGAATGTTTAATGCATTTGTAGGAATAGAAGTACAGCAGAAATAGAATTTATGTGATTGACATTGATGTTGATGTTACATTTTTCAAAGAAGCTTCCCCTAGTTCCTTCTTTTCCAGTTAACCTGGAGCAATAACTGTTCCTAAGTATCAGCTCTCCATTGTGCTGGACAGTAATTACATCTTTCACACTTCATTCCATCGACTGTACTGTTTTACAGTAAGACTCATCCCACTCAAGTCACAAGAGCCCACAGGAAGCAAAAACAGAAGCCAAATTCATGCGAAACAATGCAAAAGCCCAAGGACTTCAAGTTCTGAGTGTCTGCTCACACAAACCTTCTATTTATTCATATTAGTAAAATGGAATAACAGAAATAAAAGCTACCTTAATGAAAAAGAAACTCAGGGGGAGGTCATTAAATATAACTACTTACACTTTTAATATAAATATCATGTACTTCCTGATCAGTATCAGATAGCTAGATAAACTGTTTATCTAGAATCCTGGTCTCAGAGAAAAAAGGCAAGAGACAAAGAAGGTGCTTCATATTATCGGGTCCATTTGAAACCAGCAAAGGGCTTTCAGGAAAACCACACTAGTCTTTCTTTTTATCAGAGACCTCTATTGGTTCTTTTGTGGGTAATCCAATGGCATCTGCACCCTTGCAGTCTACTTTGCCTGTATTTTTAGCACTGGATTCTTGTATAGCCTTTTTAGGCCATAGACGGCTGACCACCGGGGAAACCAGAGGGTATAAGTATGGCTCCAGGAACTTTTTGAAGATCCAGAGCAGCACTGGAATGACGATACAGGGAATGCACACCATTGTCCCGGGCTTGAGTTCCTAAACGTGCGGGTCCAAGGATGACGACCAAACAGCCGCCACGGAAGGGAGGGAGGAAGACACCGGGGTCGATGGACGAAGGCCGGTGCCGAGACCCGGGGCGAGGGCAGGCTGCCGGCGCACCGCACAGCACCGTCCGGGACGCCGAGCCGCCGGACAGCGTCGCTGACAGAGACCCGATGCGCGAGCTCCAGCCCCACCAAAACCTCACTCACCGCCGAGACGCCCAGAGCAATCTCACAGGAAACTCTTAAGCATGTTTGCTAATGGGTATCTGTAAACGTTTCATGAATTATTTGTCTCCCAAAGCCAGCACTGTCATTGTCACTGTAGATGAAATGAAAATTGCTGTTTTAGAGCAAGGTGAGGTAACAGACCTCTCCCTCAGGTTTGAGCTGACTCTCTTATAACTACTTCTTAAAAGTCAGGATCTTCCGAATGAACCCAACATTCTGCAGATGCTGCAGACATGGGAGCACATTATATTTTACTTGGAGTGGAAGAGCCAGAAAATGATAGATACCTGGGTAGTGCTCATGCCTTGTAATATACATTTGGGGTAGAAAAAGTTCTGTGGAACAGAGAGAAAAGTCACGAGAATAATTCCATATCTAAGAAGTGAGTGAGAAAGACAAAAGTGTTCCTAACCAAGTGCGAGCTGTTTGTTCTTACTGTAATATAAGTCTAGTAATGAGGGTGACTGTGGGTACACCAGGATAATGCAAGCCATCTCTGAGGGTGTTGAAGGTCTATTGTAATGAGTCAATGTGATAATTCACTTTACACTCTATGATGGGTTGACCTTTTTTTGAAGTATTTTTTTTATTTATTTTTTAAATTACACTCATCACTCATGATAGTCATTACTTACACTCATGATATTAATCACATTTGTGGTATTCATAGATTACATTTGCAGTATTCATTCATATATATATATATATATATATATATATATATATATATATATATTAAATGTCGAATGTCATTTCTTGAAAAGGGTAGGAGGTTCAGTACAGGCTTACAGCACAATGGGAGGACCCCAGAGGTCAGAAGTACACTACTGATGTTTTACAATCTTGCATCTAAGCTGTTAATGCCCATGATTCAGGATACACAGACAAGGAACTTCCCTTAATCATTCAGGAGGGTGGAATCTGGCAGAGAATTAGCATTGGGAGGATATCAAGGTCAAGGTCCGCAAGCAAGGGAACAGATACCCAAAATGTGTGTCAGGGCCCTGCAGGCCCCCTTTTATTGAAAAATGAGCTTCTGACTTGGGTTGCATGGGATGTCAGCAGGTTACCTTACCCATCATGGAGTTGCCTGCCCAGACCACACAGGTACTCTGTCTTAGGTTGGTGAGTGCCCCCCAGGGATTACCCATCTCTGAATACTCATTATCATACTGGCTCAATCATGTGTGAGCTGCATTGTTAATTGCTGCCAAGATCTCAAAGTGGTACTGGGCTTGCAATCTGTGTGTTCAATACAGAAAAGACCAACAGAGGTCCTATCTCACCCATAGCCAGTTGGCTAAAGGCAACTGAGCCATTCCCTTCCTTAATGAGCCATTACTGTAAATTGAAGTCCTTGTAAGATAGTATCCCAAAAGCAAGTGGAACTTGAGTTTATAAGTTTATAATTTTCAAAACCAATTAAGATGTATATAACTACTGAATTAAATTTATCATGCCCAATAGAATGAAAGATTAACTAAATGTGGTTGCTACTTTTGTTGCCAGGGTCTCCACTGTGCTAGCTGTAGTAAGCAATTTTGAAATGGTAATCCCAGAAACAGTAGCAGTGCTATGTGCCATTGTTAAAACAGCAACAGCGGCAGCAGCAATGTCAGATTCTCTTCTGGACTGTGTGGACATCCACTGGCAACTCCAGAAACATGAACCACCAAGGCCCATTTTTCTTGACCCCAGCATGACTTTAGCTGGCAGCTCTTCTGGAGAATCCAATTTCATGGCTACAGTCCTAGGCTTTCATTAATGCTTACCAAAGCTGGCTATATTGAGCTCTCAATCTCCATTGGCATCAGAAGGGTAGATTTTTTCATGGAGACCCATTAGGTTTCTGTCATGTTGGGCTTCAGCAGCAGCCACAGGGTGCGTTCAGTGCTCAGGAATCCAAAGAGGAACGTCATTGTCCTGAGGAAAGACATAAACCAAACTCTGGGGCCCTATCAACACTAGATCAGGTCTCCTCCACGTGCTAGTAGAGAGATCCTTCCATCACTCCAGAGGGTGATTTGGAACAAGAGCCCTCCAGTGCTTATCTGCATCAGATCCTCCAGCAGAATCTACCAATAAACTCCAGCAGAATCCACTGATAGAAAAATTTTAAATATATAAAACAAGGGAAGGAATAGAATGTGGAGTTCCTAGTTTACCCTTTTTTTAACTTTAGTAAAACATTTGTTTGCTTGTTTAATATTTCATTTTTTTATTTTTATTATTCAAAGTTAATTAATTAATTAATTAATTAATTTTTCTATTATCAGCTTGATAGAGTATGTATTTTTATCTTAATAGTAAGATGTTTCCTTGAGGTTTGCTCAGTAATTGAGTAAAACTGAAATTTATTAGAAGTCACAGTCGTCCTAGGGACCTCCTTGCTATATTTATAGCCTCCATGGTTCTGTGGGTTGTAGTCTGATTGTTCTTTCTTTTATATCTAGAATGCACTTATGAGTCAGTACATACCATGACTGTCTTTCTGGGTTTGGGTTACCTCACTCAGGATGATTTTTTCTAGTTCCATCCATTTGCCTGCAAATTTCATGCTTTCATTCTTTTTCTCTGCTGAGTAGTACTCCATTGTGTATATGTACCACAATTTTTTCATCCATTCTTCTGTTGACGGGCATCTAGGTTGTTTCCAGGTTCTGGCTATTACAAATAGTGCTGCTATGAACATAGCTGAGCATGTATCTTTATAATATGAATCAGCATTCCTTGGGTATACGCCCAAGAGTGGGATGGCTGGGTCTTGAGGTAGTTCAATTCCTAATTTTCTGAGAAACTGCCATACTGATTTCCACAGTGGTTGTACAAGTTTACATTTATCAACTGGATATAGAGACAGTAGTAACTTTGTGTGTATTGTTTGGCCAGTGGTAAAATGACTGGTTGGAAAACTCTCTTTTTGAACTCAGAAACCTAACATGGAATGTATTGTAGCATAATAGGCAGTGACAGCTAGGGCCATATGATCTGAAACATCTCTCTCAGATTAGTATTGATAATCTGAACCTGATACCAGGCCTGTCGACACAGTTTAATGTTGTTGCTTATAAAACACAGGATCTTGCTTATAAAATGCAGGTCTTGGCTGTACCAATCAGATCCTTTTAATCCACACTAGTGTTATAACCCATTGGAAAATATTTAATGTTCCATATTATTCTAATTATTCTTCATTGTCTCACAGGTATCACCTCTACTTAATGCATTATGAATTTCATTATAATATATAAATCAACATAGTAAGAGTAAAATAATCCAGTTGTGGTGCTGCATACATTTAATCTCATCACTTGTGAAGGAGGGGGTAGGAAGGTCTGTGTGAGTTCAAAGTCAACATGATATACATAGTGAGTTCCAGGATATCCAGAGATGCATAGTGACACCTTGACTTAAAAACAACAACAAAATGTTAACAAATTGCAGAATTTATGTGAATTGTCTTAGTCAATTCATTTTCTTCTCATGTTAATATTTATTAATCACACATTAGTATTTCACGTGTACATGCATTGTTTACAGAATAATAGGGTAATTTATCAATCATTACCACAATAGTCTTTATTTCTGTAATAGTAGCAATGCATGTTTCCATTGGAATCATAAGCACCAAGTGTATCTTGTACTTGAGAAAATAAACTGGGAAATGGAACAACTTTCTATAATTTCATGACACATGTAGAACACTATATTATCTTGTAAAAAGAACTAGTAGAACATTTTCTTATACTTTCCTCGGTTTGTTGCCAGGTTATAGAAAAATCCATTTTTAAACCTTTAGTATTGACATAATGTTTGTTAAGAAATTCTGGGGAGACAGAAAAGGAGGGGGTAGGAGGAGAAGGGAATTGGGGAGATAGACTTGGGGGGAGGATGGATGAGAGGGGAGTTTGTGGCCTGGATGTAAAATAAATAGATGAATAAAAAAAATCCTGGATTCAAGATGGCGGAGACAAGCAGATGCAGGTAGGCCTGTGGTGGTGGCCCGTGGAGGTGGACGGGCCCGGCGGCAGCGGAAGGGGACATTCAGGCCCGGCGGCAGCTGGCAGAGACATTCAGGCCCAGTGGCAGCCCACAGAGGTGGACAGGCCACGCAGCGGAGACAGGCGGACGCAGGTCGGCGACCTGCGGAGATGGACGGGCCCAGTGGAAGCAGCCGACAGGAACATACAGGCCCAGCAGCAACCGGCAGAGACATACAGGCCCAGTGGTGGCCCGCAGAGGTGGATGGGCCCCCAGCAGCAGTGACAAGCAGAGGTAGGTAGGCCCACAGTGGCAGCTGGCAGGGACATACAGGCCCGTTGGCAGCCCGCAGAGGCAGACAGACACAGTGGCAGTTGACAGGGACATACAGGCCCGGCGGTTGAGACAAGTGGACACAGGTGGGCCTGTGGCGGCAGGCCGCAGGAGTGGACAGGCCCTGGGACGGCGAGGGGCGGATGGAGCTTGGAGCGGGGACGCTCCTGGCCCCAACACCTGGGGAAGAGGCTATCTCCATGGGTTGGAACCAGGGCGAGTCTGGGCACTCTGTCTGGGGACAACCCAGGGCCCAACTGCTGATCCTGTGAAACCCAACATCTTGGAGGTGAAACTACCCTGCTCAGTTGAAACCCATCTGGGAGAGGATTCAGATGCCTATAGTTGGAAGTCTGAAGAAACAAGATCAGCTGAGGAGTTGACAAATGAACAAAACATGACCTGGGAACACACAAGAAGGCGCTACCCAGCCACTAAACCAGATCACCAGAATCATAAGTATATAATTCACCGACTGAAATCAGCTGTCCCTGAAGAAACAGCCCAATAGCACCAATTTAACCAAGAACCCCTACTAAATCAAGACTAAAAATTAGAACAAGAGAGGCACTCTCAGACACAGACACCACCTGCACCGCACAAAGGAAAAGATGAGTAGACGCCAGCGCAAAAATACAGGCAATAACATAAAGACCTATATGGCAACATCAGAACCTAGTGATTCTACACCTGCAAGACCTAAACATACCATGACAGAAGAAACAGAAGAAATCAACCCTAAAAATGACTTTAAGAAGATGATAGAGGCCCTTAAAGAAGAAATAAAACATTCCCTCAATGAGGAAATAAAAACTTTCCTTAAAGAGGAAATGAAAAACTCTCTTAAAGAGGAAATAAAAACTTCCCTTAAAGAGGAAATGAAAAACTCCATTAAAGAGGAAATAAAAAACTACCTTAAAGAAATGGAAGAAAAAAACGAACAAAAAATGGGAAGAAATCAAATCAAGCCAAGAAAAAGCAATTAAACAGATGAAAGAAACATTCCAAGATCTGAAAAATGAATTTGAGACAATGAAGAAAACACATGCTGAGGGAATGCTGGAAATAGAAATTCTGACAAAACGAACAGGAACTACAGAAACAAGCATAACCAACCGATTGCAAGAGATGGAACAGAGAATCTCTGATACTGAAGACACGATAGAGAAAATAGATTCGTCAGTCAAAGAAAACAATTAAGACAAAAAAGTTGTAACACAAAACGTCCAGGAAATTTGGGACACCATGAAAAGACCAAACCTAAGAATAATAGGGATAGAAGAAGGAGAAGAATACCAACTCAAAGGCACAGAAAATATATTCAACAAAATCATAGAAGGAAACTTTCCTAAACTAAAGAAAGAAATACCTATGAAGATACAAGAAGCTTACAGAACACCGAATAGGTTGGATCCAAAAAAAAAGTCCCCTCGCCACATAATAATCAAAACACTAAACACACAGAACAAAGAAAAAATATTAAGAGCCACAAAGGAAAAAGACCAAGTAACATATAAAGGTAAACCCATCAGAATAACACCAGACTACTCAATAGTGACTATGAAAGCTAGAAGATCATGGACAAATCTCATGCAGACACTAAGAGACCATGGATGCCAACGCAGACTATTATACCCAGCAAAACTCTCAATCACCATAGGCGGAGTAAACAAAATATTCCAGGATAAAACCAGATTTAATCAATACCTGTCTACAAACCCAGCCCTACAGAAAGCACTAGAAGGGAAAATTCAACCCAAAGAAGCTAAACATATCCATGAAAAATCAAGCAATAGATAATCCCACAACAACATACACCACAGAAGGACAACACAACACAACCACAAAAAATAACAGGAATTAACAATCACTGGTCATTAATATCCATCAATATCAATAGTCTCAACTCACCTATAAAAAGACATAGGCTAACAGAATGGATAAGAAAACAGAACCCATCCATCTGCTGCATACAAGAAACACACCTTAACTTCAAAGATAGACACTACCTCTGAGTAAAGCGCTGGGAAATGGCTTTCTAAGCAAATGGACCTAAGAAACAAGCTGGTGTAGCTATCCTAATATCTAGAGAAAAAGGATGTTTCAAAAGAGAAGAAGTCTTGTGGCAATGCCTCAGTGGTCCTGGTAACTACCAGAACTCGGAAATCAGCAGCATTGATGGAGGATTTTTTTTATACATTTGTAATAGATAGAAATAAACCAGAAAAAAAAGAAGAAAAAAAAAGTGGTGGAGGAAAAGGTGAACACTGCAATACTCAAAAGGGCTGAGACTTGCAAACGCCAAGAATGGCTTTGCATAGTAAATGGAATAGAACAGCTCTGAACTATAGCTTACATTTTCTGGTTTGGTCTGACAGAATGATTGAATGCTTTTGTATAAAAATCAGAGCCTTAAAAACAAGGATTTGGTGAGATTGTAAAATGGTGTGCCACTTTGGCAAAACAGTTTGGTGGTTGGTCAAAATGCAAAACACTGTTACTCTGTTACTCAACAATTCTACCCTTAGGAATATATCCTCAAACTACTAAAAATGTGCACCTATGAAACATGTACATGAAGGTTTACAGCAGTGTGTTGCTAATAGTAAAAAAGTTAAAACAACTCAAATAGCTATCAAATACTGGAGAGAAATAAAATGTGGCTTATTCATACAATAGAATATTATTAAGACATAAAAATGAATGAGAAACTGACAGATTAAATGACTTTGGTGAACCTTCATAATTTCATTTGTAGATCTTTCCGTTTCTAATTTATAAATACATTTGGGGTTATAAATTATAAATGTACTGCCTCCTGTCAACATTGTATACTTCTATTTGATGATTTCTGTGTCAAACATTCTATAGAAATGTTTCCAAGTATTTTCTGTATTAACTGTGAATGAATAGAACAAAATAAATTGCCTGTGATAGAAAAAAAAAGAAATTCTGAGTCCCCCAGCACATTTCTTATCAATAATTTATCAATCTCATCATTATCTTGTGCTAGAGATCTGCCAGACCCTTATGGGATCAGATGTGAATTATGCATAACAGATGCTTCCTATTCCTGATTATGTCTTGTTACTGAATAAATAGTGAAGTTAATTCTGACTCATCAGGGATAAATTCTGCAGTCCCAACATGTGATACTACTCTTTCAGCATAATGAGAATCAGTAACTATGTTGAGAGGTGCTGAAAAATCCATTAATACCAACAGAACAGCATACAATTCTGACTTTAAACTGAATTATAAGGACCTTGAACCACTTTACTTAAATTTTATGATATGTAACCTGGATTTCCTTATTGTTTGCATCTGTATAAAATGTAGGAAATCCAGATATGGTTGTTTCCCGTATAATGTGAGGCAAAATCCAATCAGCTCTCTTTATAAGTTCAATTATATCCCTTTTGGAATATTTGCTGTTAATATCTACCAAAAATTACTTCTAACTCTTTGACAAGGTTCTCTTTCTGCTCATAGGTTTTCAATATCTTCATTAATTAAAGTTATGACAATTTCTGCTGGGTCTATTCTTGCTAATTGCCCAAGTCTCAATTTTCCTTTTAAACAAATCAGAGATCTTTTCAACATGAGTTTTAAAATTTTTACTCTGTTGATTTGGTAGAACTATTCATTCCAATATAATATCTACCCTGTGCATTAAAATTCCTTTAGGAGAATGCTTAGAGGGTAAAATAACAAAAATGTAATCAAGCTTTGGATCCATATGATCCACATGAACTTCCTGTACTTTGTTTTCTACCAAGGCCAATTCTCTCTCAGCTTCAGATGATAATTCTCTTGGATTATATAAGACCTTGTCACCTTCTAAGGTTTTGAACAAATTACTCAGTTCATCACTTTTTACCACAGTCATAGTTCAAAGATGGGAAATATCACCGAATAATCTTTGAAAGTCATTAAGAGTTTGTAATTGATCTCTCCTAATTTGCACCTTTTGAGGTCTAATTTTTGTAGACCTATTTTATATTCTAAATAATTAACATAATATATTCTTTGTATCTTTTCAGGAGCAATTTGTAATCACCAGCAAGGTAAAATTTTATTTACTTCTTAAATCATCCTTTCTAATGTATTTACATTGGAGTCAGCTAGTAAAATATTATCTATATAATGATAAATAAAAGATTTAATAATTTTATGTATTACTTCCAATGACTGTTGTACAAAATATTGGCAAAAGGTATGGCTACTCAACATGCCCAGTGAGAGAACCTTCCCTTGATATCTCTTAACTAGTTGAGAATTATTATAAGTAGGCACCATGAAGGCAAAACTTTCTCTGTCTTTTTCTTGTAAGGGTATTGAAAAGAAACAGTCTTTTAAATAAATAAATATAAAAGGCTGTCCTTTAGGTAACAGAGTAGGAAAAGGAATTCTAGATTGTAGAGAGCCCATCATTGGCTGTATTACTTTGTTAATAGCTCTTATATTTGTTACCATTCTCCATTTACCATGTTTCTTTTATTAACAAATACAGAAGAGTTCCAAGGGCAGGTTGGTTCTTTAATATGCTGAGCATTTAACTGATCTTATACCAGCTCTTCTAAAGCCATCAGTTTCTCTGTAGTTAAAGGCCATTGCTGAACCTGTACAGGCTTGTCTTTTAACCATTTTAAAGGTAAAGCTCTTGGTTTGTTGTGCCCTGTTCTTGTATAATATAGATGGCTGGTGACCACTCATTAGAATACCTTCTAATATTTCTCTCAGAAACATGTGTTAGTCTATGATTTTTTTCTGAGGTTGGAGGAATGTTAATCTGAGTATTCCATTGTTATAATAGATCATGGCTCCATAAACTCATAGCTATATTAGTCACATATGGCTTTCCTTTTCCTCTCTGTCCTTCTGGAGCTATACATTTGAGCCATCATACAATCTGTTTCACTTGAGATAATGTTCCAATCCCTAACAACTGAACATTTACTTTCTATAGAGGCCAATTTAGATCCTACATTTCTGGTACAATTATTGTCACATCTACACTTGTGTCTACTAAACTGTCCAAGAAAACATCATTTATACATAATTTTCATTTTAGTCTTTGTTCATTTATAGAAGTTTGACAAAAAAAAGCTTTATGTTTTCTCCAGAATTTTCTGTTCCCTCTGCTACAGCTGTTCTAACATGCTGAACATCCTGGTTTATTCCAATATGTAGATGGAGTTATCTCCAGTCCCACCTGGGCCACAGCCTCTCAGACCCAAATAAATACACACAGGCTAATATTATTTAAAACTGCTTGGCCATTAGCTCAGGCCGACCAATGACTAGCTTTTACACTTAGACTCAGGGCATTTTTGTTAATCTATATGTCATCACGTCTTCCCTGGCTTTACCTGTTGCCTTTACATGTTGCTCCCTGGACAGCAGGCTGGTGTCTCTCTCCCAGCCTTCTTGCTTGCACCATTCTCTTCTCTGCTTGTCCCGCCTATACTTCCTGCCTGGCTACTGGCCAATCAGCATTTTATTTATACAGAGCGATATCCACAGCACCAATAGGCATTAGTTTATTTAATTGTTCTGAGTAGAGGTTTCTTCTATGGTGGCAGGAAAAGTCTGAAGTGATTTTGCTGTGGGGGCCTTCATGAGGACACTCTGGAAGTTTCCTGAGGACAGAGGCAAAGGATTACCTTGTTTGTCCCTTGTTGATCTACATTATTTGGTCCAATGTTTACCCTTATCACACCTTCTGCATAATCTAGAAGGGAGGGGTATTCTGTTGCCCTTGTTCCTTGAATAAACATTCTTTCTAGGAAAACCCTGTTTATACTCCTTTTTCAAATGACCTTGCTTTTCACACCCAAAACATATGACATTTTACCTAAAACCTTTTGAAAATTTCTTCTCCTATCCACATAACATCATGGCCATGAGTCTGAACATTAATTATGTCCCTGATCCAAACTTCCAAGGGTGTAGATCTTCCCATTAATGCCTGATTATTTTTTAGCATACTGCATCCACATTCTCAAAAGCCAAAGATTCAATTATTATCTGTCTAGCTTCTGAATTTGGTATCGTTTTATTTACTGTTGAATACAGCCTTTGTAAGTAATCCATGAAGGATTTTGTGAGCTCCTGTATAACTTTTGTGAATGGTTCCATTTTCTTTCCTGCTTCCTCAATTCTCTCCCATTCATTCATGGCTTCCATGAGCCATAGAATTAATGTTTGGTTATCATATAAATATTGTATTTGTATATCAGTGTATTTGCCTTTTCCAAGAAGCAGATTCTGGAAAATTTCCACACCTTTAGGTTTTCATTGATTTTCTATTGTCTTAGCCTCATCCTTAAACCAAGTGTGCCACTGTAATTGTCCTCCTGGCTCCAGGATAGCAGTTACCAATTCTTTCCAGTCTTTAGGAATAATCCTATTATAAGTTGATCATGAGTTTAACATATGCTTTATGAATGGAAAATGCATTCCATAGCATACTATGGATTTCTTAAATCTCCTTAAATCTAACATTACCACTGGAGTCCAATTAGCTTGTACATGCCGTTAAGCAGATAGTTCCTGTATTGCTACTAGATAAATTAAGTTTAATTGTTTGAAAACAGGCTGTTTCTCTGTAATTGTATAATTCAATCCTGAAATAATTTCATCTTTAAATTATTTTGTCTGGGTCTGAATTTCTCTATAATTAATTTTAACAGGGTTTTTAAAATATTTTATTTTGGCACTTAATTGACCATTTTTTTAAATAGAAAAATAACAATAATTAAACAAATATGTATAATTGATGTTACAGACATCACATCAACATTAATTATCCCCTCATGTAATTATTCCATTTTCAGACTGCCTAATGTGTTATCAAACAAAGACCAATTTCCTTCCAATATAAAGCTTTTTCTAATTTTTTTACCATGGGAAATTTTTTTTCTCTTTTAACTAGTTTCTCTTTTTAAGATATCTGATATCTTAATTGACTTACCAAGTCTGTGTAGAAGTCTGAGGGTATTTCAAAGAAGTTACCTAGCATGGTTGCAGTCTGAGATGGGAATTGAGAGAGAGGGAGAGAGAGAGAGAGAGAGAGAGAGAGAGAGAGAGAGAGAGAGAGAGAGAGAGAGAGCCAGCCTACTGCTTGCCAGGAGAAGAAAACAAAAGCTAAAGTCCAGCCTCATGCTCTGGCTTGAGCCATTTCAGGTCTATGCCAGGGTTCTGTAAACCCGTAAGCAGTCAAGCTGCTTGCAGCTATGGTCTCTTATTGCTGAGATCATGTGAGTTGGAGATCTGGATGCAAGAAGCTCAAACTGTGTGCACTTGGATCACTTGTAGCTCTAGTCAAGCTGGGGGCCTGTAAACTCTGCCCGTGCCAAGGTATGTAACTCCTGGCTGATAAGGCCAACAGTTTTTTAATGACTTCTTGCTACAAGGGAACTAATTGTAGATGAATTTCTAAGCAGTCTTATTAAATAAGAAACAGAGTCAAAAACAGGGGTGAAAGTCATAGAGATCAGAGGAATGGGGATAGCCACCAGCTAACCTTAGCTCACCATGCCACCATAGCTTCTCCAGAGAACCAATTTCTTCCTGTCTAATCTGTGCCTTTATTGCCTTCCTGTTCTGCCTTCTCATTGGCTCATAGCCCAGCCAACTCAATTCCTCATCACTACCTGTCTATAAAGACCTCCAGGTCTCCATGGTTGGTCCTGGGATTAGAGGAATGTGTCACCACACTTGGCTGTGTCCTTGAACACACAAAGACTGTGCCTGCTATGTGGTTGGATTAAGGGTGTGTGTTACCACTGCCTGACTTTTGTTTATGGCTGGCTATCTATGTCCTCTGATCTCCAGGCAAACTTTATTTATTAACATACAAATAAAATATCACCACACATAAATAAATACAGTATCTAATATTGGCAACTATACAGAACAAAGAAATATGTACTATGTTTGCATATAAGACCAAGGAATTACCCATAAGACAAAATAATGTCTACCAATTAGAAATTCAAAATTAGTGATGTAAACATTCAGCTCCAACAATGAAAATTAAATTGGGCACAGTGAGATAAACCCTATTATTATTACTTGCTAATGGTATCTACAGATGTCTGACCTTTCTATATTTCATACACATAAATTCAACATTAGTTCCTCAGTTCTATTACTTCCCTTCACAAAGAGAAAATAACCTTTTTTTTTGGTTTTTAGAGACATGGTTTCTTTGTGCAGCTTTTCGCCTTTCCTGGAACTCACTCTGTAGCTCAGGCTGGCCTCCAACTCACAGAAATCCTCCTGGCTCTGCCTCCCGAGTGCTGGGATTAAAGGCGTGTGCCACCACCGCCCAGCAGAAAATAACCTCTTAATATCCAATGTGCACTGAGGTTTACACCAGGAAAAAGAAAGCCATCCATCGATTTCTTCTGGAAAAAGAGTTTATACAGTCAAACAAAGGTGGCTCAAATCTATAGGAAACCACTTCCCTATCTCACCGTGGCTGCCATGCATTGCAGCATCTCACTGAATAGAGCCTGAGATATCTTCAAAGGGTTAGAGAGGAGAACCTCCAAGCACCGTGAAGATAGGTTACAATCACAAAGAACCCATCTCCCTTTTACTGGTACAGACCTACAGCTAAAATAATAGCAAATAGTTCCAAGAAGAGCTGAACGGGATGGAAGCATCTCATGTACAGGTTTCTTGAACCTTTATTATGCTGAGGAATTATGGATTATCAGTTTCTCTGTAAGTATATTGCCTCTGCTGGTTTCTCTAATGAAAGAGAAAACTACTCCTGAGCTCTACTCACAAAGCTTACAGTAGATTTTTGTAGCTTCTGCAGACTGGAGGGAATAAATCAAGACACACATGTTAAAATAGATTTCTCTGTGATGACATATCCTAGCTAGACAGGCACTCATCTGTCGATGCGACAGACACCCTGTCTCCATGTAGGAGGGAGTCCATCATACAGTGTGACTGACATATTGATATGCTGAGACCTCATCTTCCTTATGGTCAAGATGATGCCACAGGAGGTAGCCATAACACTGCGTATTGAGAAATTGATTTCATCACAGAAGAATACTTCTACTCATCACAAGAAACTGGTTTGAAAGACCAGAAAGATATGCTGAAGACTAATCTGAGTTCTGCTCTCTTGGGATATTAGGACACAAAGGGAACTCAAGGAGCTGGAGGACAGGGATGGATTCTGAGGAAAAGTAAGTGATGGTGAAAAGAGACACTATGGGTGGATTCAGAATTTTGGAATCAATATCCCCAAAATTTACTGATTAAACCAATTTGAAAATGACATTAACACACAACACACAGACAGACACACAAACATAGACAGACAGACACACACACACACACACGCACAGAAGAGAGAGAGAGAGAGAGAGAGAGAGAGAGAGAGAGAGAGAGAGAGAGAGAGAGAGAGAGAGAGAGAATACCAAACCAAAGTATTTTTCCAGTAAGCCAAACACAACCTTCAGAAATTTCTTTGTGGGAACAAGATGTGGATTACTTAGTGCCACAGTTCTATCACAACTTAGGGAACACACTGTAATTCTAATTTAGGGGAATTAGATATGCACTATGAAAATGAAATTTCCACATAGCATAGCTTACATTTCTTATGGGTCTGGAATCACTCAGACATTCTTCATGGCCATGAATCAATTTTAATAAGAAGAGTCTTTTTATATAGCTACTGGCACATTTACAGATTGGGTCCAGGTCTGCAGCCACAAGCTCATCCAAGATGCAGAAGCTAGCCCTATCAATCCAGGGACTGTAAAGCCATAACTCACAAGATCATTTGCATTCTGCCTGCGTGTAGAAAGAGGCTGATTTAAAAATATATGTCTTAAGCCCAGCATTGGTGGCACAAGCCTTTAATCTCAGCACTTGCAAGGCAGAAGCAGATCTCTGTGAGTTTGAGACCAGCCTGGGCTACAGAGTAAGTGCCAGGAAAGGTGCAAAGCTACATACGGAAACCCTGTCTTAAAAACAAATACATACATACATACATACATACATACATACATACATATACATATGTGTGTGTATGTGTGTGTGTGTGTGTGTGTGTGTGTGTGTGTGTGTGTGTGTGTGTATCTTGTAGGTGTCTTAGTCATCTTTCAGAGCAGAGTAAGGAAGTTTGACTACAAAAGCAGAAATAGCAGTTAGTCTTATGACCTACTATCTTTTAAGAATAGTAAATTTTACAATATCAACCATTTTTTAAAAATAGATTTTCGTGTCTAGAAAAGTTGTAATGCACTGTTAAGATATATCCTATAAAATTTAGGGACATTTGAGTTTTATTGATACAATTTAGGCATAGTAATTAAAACCTCAAATGTATTAAAAGCAAAACTACTTCTGTAAGTATATCAACTGTGAATCACAGAGACTAATAGCTCAGAGGTCAACTTGTACATTCTCTTACTATGTTCTCAAAGGGAAGATTTAGCATGTGGTACATTGAGAACTTGATGACCATAGGGTTATGCAACATAACTCAGGTTTATGCATAAGTCACTAGAGAGCATGGAGGGCTTAGAGTATCCAGTTGTCCCCATGTCTATTGAGATAATAAATCAATGCACAGAGCTTTAGAGAGATAATGTGAAATTGCTTATCCAAAAAGACATTTAACTGAACATTTCTGTTTCCTAAAATAATCTAGAAGATATTGAAAATAGACAAAGAACAGTGTAAAAGAACAGCAAAACACAGAAAAAAAATCTAGATACAAATAAAATCCATATTTTTTTCCTATATGAGGAGCTAAATTTGGCTACTTTGTCATTAATTCACTTCTCTTCTCTTTTTCAGCTACTTCTATCTCCCATCTTTCTATCATCTCTCCTCTCATCTTCTGTCCTCTCTATGCCTCTATTTCTCACCTCCTCTCTCTTCATCTGTTCTTTGCTCTAATCCTCTGCTATTGCTCTTGCTACCCAGGACCAAGTACTGGGATTCAGAGATTCCTCCTCAGGGAAAGACGGCTGAAATTTACTAATGAACTCCAGAAATTTCATCTATAGATATTTTCCTGCTTTAACTCATTCTACCAGCAACCTAGTTCACAAGAGTTCTGCAATCAGATGTTGCTCCTCATTCCAAGACATCAAATGCTTTTTTTGTTTTGTTTTGTTTTTTAAAGACAGGGTTTCTTTGTGTAGCTTTGCGCCTTTCCTGGAACTCTGTAGTTCAGGCTGGCCTCAAACTCACAGAGACCTGCCTGGCTCTGCCTCCCAAGTGCTGGGATTAAAAGCGTGTGCCACTACCACCCCGACATCAAACTTTTTATACATTTATCAAAACAGAATATAATGGAGACTGCCAGGATACATTGATGTTTGCAAGCTAGTAAGGTATATGGGATTAATTTTGAATACTAATTGGTTATTCATAATTCTATAGTCTTCACTGACTTCTAGGAAATAAAGAGATACTCAAGTACCCTGCATGCTTCAAAGTGTGAGGTATTACCTTGGCTTCTCTGGAACTGAAAGGCACACAGTGCCCCAGGATCCATGGACTCTACCCTGAAAAATTTATGATGCATTCCTCTCAAGAAGGCTAAACCAGGCTAACTCAAGGATTCTCCAAAGAAGACAACAGTTATTGTCACAGCAGTAAAATAAGAAAAGGGCAGTAAAATCCATGGTAACTAGAATCTTCCCAGGATGGGGGAAAAACATCTGTTTTATTTTATTTTTATTTTTCATTTTACATGAAACAGCATTAAAGTAGGGCTTTTCATACAATATTATTTTCAATGAGCACATTTCTCTCATACTCTTCAGCTTCTTGTTTCTTAATTCTGAATATATATATCTGCATATATATATATATATATATATGCAACCATAATTTTATGTATCCTTATAACATCTGTAAACAATAAAAAGGAACAGATTATATGTGGTTCTTTCTTTTTCCTTTCTTTTGTTCCTATATTTTTTGAGCCTAAGTCTTTCTAAATTTCTCTTGCTGTTCTGGAACTCAGTACATAGGTCAGGTTTGCCTTGAACTCACAGTTCTGCCAGCATTGTCTCCTGAATGCTTTTGTTGAATGTATTGGCCACCATACCAATCCTGTAGTTGGTTTGTCCATGAAAGGCTTTATTAACTTAATGTAATTTTCTCTTTTTATCCATTTCCTACCAGCATTATAGCTTTGTACTAGTTAATGGTTGAAAGAAGTAAGGGGACAATGTAAAGAACTGCTTCCTATGCTCATAAATATGGATTAGTAAAATTGTCAGCCCTCATCCAGGCAGCGCCTTTTGGCACCCAATAGGGATTAACACACAGGCCCATAATCTCTCTAATGTGCTAAGAAAAAGAGACTTTGGAGGTGCCAGGTGGTGGTGGTGGCACATGCCATTGGCAAAGCACTTGCAAGGCAGAATCACACAAATCTCTGTGAATTTGAGGACTGCCTGGTCTACAGAACAAATTCCAGGAGAGGCTCCAAAGCTACACAGACAAACTCTGTCTCAAATAACCAATAAAGAACGTGACTCTAGATGGGTCATCTTTAAATGGGACATCCATATGATACCTTTTCCTTTAAACATGCAAGGATCATCTTGGAAGAAGAATCAGAAAGAGTGTAAGAAACAGAGGTGGCAGATGATTTCAAGGAAACAAGTTTTGTCCAGAATAAACAGGGCACCTGCACATGTGAACTTACTAATTAGGACAGTATGCACAAAACCTGCACAAAATCAACAAGACAAAATTTAAGGATAGTGGATGAGGTGAGTTTTTCACAGTGTTAGCTGAAGAGCTGTTGTCCACAGATGGCTTCTGGGAGAGGAAGTGCCAGATTTCTTTGAGAATTGAACATTTAAGAGGCTAAAAATGCTTTCATATGTGTCCCTGAATTTGGCACATACTAGCATTTGTAAATAGACTCAGGGTTTTTTGTTTGTATGTTTGTTTGTTTTTGGGGGGGGGCATATGAAATTTAGAGAGAATAATGGTGGGAGGATATAAAAAGGAAATTGGAAAGGAGATAATGTTAGTGCACTTCTCTGTAACTCATATGCATCTATAAAACTCTCAATGGTAATTTTAAGTAATTAGTGTTATAAATAATTTTAATAAAACTAAATTGATTTATGCTGAAGATATCAGTTAAACCTGAAACCCAATGAGACAAAGAAACTTCTCTTAACTTCCTTACCAAAATGACCTCAAATTTTCTAACATCTTCCATAGGATGCCAGGTATAATTTAGGGATGATAATAACTCAATGGATCCAAAAATTTGTTTCTGTGGAGATAGTCAGAGGAAACTATTAAGAGTCTTTGTTACTTGGATCTGAAAAAAAAGTTTCATAGATGATTTTGTCTCCCAAAGCAAGCACTGTCAATGCTACTACAGATGAAATAAAAATTGTGATTCTGATGGGAGATGAGGTCATACACCTCCAACTCAAGCTTGAGATTTCTCTCTTATGGAACTGGTATTTAAGAGTCAGGATCTGCCCATTGAACCCATCATCCTGCAGATGTGTGAAGTCAGGTGAGTATTTTGTATTTCATTTGGTATGGAGAGTCAGCAAGGGAGAGAGACCTGGGTAAATACTCATGTCTACTAATAGGAATAAAGGGTAGAAAATGACCCATGGAAGAAGAGAGAAGAATAATTCCATAACTAAGAAGTAAGTGAGAAAGACAGAAGTTTTCTTAACCTGTGTCAGTCCCTATTGGTTCTTACTTTAAATGCTCCACTGAAAGGTGGCTGTGGGTACACCAAGATAATGCAGGCCATGTGTGAATGAGTTTAAGGACTATTGCAGTCCTAATGATGTGTTGACTATTTTTAAAGTAGTAGTTTTATAGGTGAGCTTATGGCTTCATGCACAGAGTAGACATTAAAATGGAAATACAAGAAACATATATCCCTGAGAAGACACAGTATGTAAATATGTTTATGTAGTAAAAAAGTGTTCTTATGTGACACTACATTTATGATCTGGTTATAGAGGCAGTAACTGAGTCTCTATTGACTGACTGTTGGTGAGATGACTGGTTTGAATCCTCCCCCCCTCTCTTGAACTTGGAAAGATAACACAGAATGGAAGGTACAGAATAAATATTGGGCAATGACAATCAGGACCATATATGTTCTCAGTTATCTCTTATGCTAATGCCAATCAGAAACAGATGCCATTTTCCCCTCACTCTTTATTGTTCACACATAATGCAATTCAGAGCCTGTGCTTGTGGGCCAGGGCTCTACCACTCACCTGCAATTTTATCCACACTAGTGCTGTATTGCATTGGGACATATTTTAGGTTTCACATTATTATGATTATTTTTATTAATTGTCATGCATCATCTCTATTTGACTGCATCATGAATTTAGTTATACATAATTCAATGTAAGAATTTTCAAATAAGCCAATTGTGGTGGTATATACATTTAACCCCAGAACTTGAGAAGCATCAGTAGGTACACCTCTGGGAGTTTTAGACCAACATCATCTACATATGGAGTATCAGGCCAGCCATTGCCACATAATGCCACCTTGACTTGAAAATAACAAAAACAAAAAAGCAAATATATGCAGAATTTTAAGGGACTTGTTTTATAAACATTTTTCTTCTCATGCTATTATTTGTTAATCATATGTTAGTATTTCTTGTTGTATTTTGTACAGAGTAAATGTTAGTAATTACTCTGTAAATACCACTATAGCCTTTGTCTCTGAGGTAATAACCATGTATATTTCTGGTGTCCTCATGAACACAAGGTCTACCTCATATCTGTGAAATTAAATTGGGAAATGGGATATCTTTCTATCATGCCAAACCACACATAAAACTCTATTTCATTAAATCTCTAAAACCTTGTTTTTTCTAAAGCTTGATTTTCACAAGAGAAACATCAGCTGGAGTCCAGTAGATACAGCTAAAACCAATAGTGTAAGATTTCCAAGACTCTACTTCTATGTAGAATTCTATCATGTGTACATTGATTAATTGGTCAAGGTCAATACTTAGTGCATATGTGTCATATGCAGCTTGATGCTACCAAGACATTTACTAAATTATAAACTCCAAATTTCTTCAGTGACAAAAAGAAATTTATGTAGGTTATTGTGGTTTGAATAGGTAATGCCCCCATAAACTCAAGAGTTTGAATACTTGGACTATAGGAAGTGGCACTATTAGGAGATATGACATTGTTTGAGGAAGTGAGTCACTGTTTAGGTGGGCTTTGAGGTATCATATACTCATTTTACGTGGCTGATAGCTGCTGGTAACAATGACTTTATTAGAGGTGCAGCAGATGGCAATTAAATTTCAGATGTTAACCCACCAGATGAATTATTCTCTAATGGAGGAATCCCATTTCAAACAAGGATTATGGGACTACAAACTGAAAACTAATTTGTTCTGCCTGTAATTTCACATATGAAAAACAGCCATTGAATCTCCCCATTACTGTGCATTTTTATGTACTGAGTATGTGTAATCTCATGATTACATCCTAATCTTTGAACATTTATTCTGTAGACTGTCTAAAGATGACTTCTCATTAAATTGTGTAATTTTGATGAATAGAAAATATACTAGGCTGGGCTTCATGACCAGATCTCTTGTTCCATAAGGAGAGTAAGAGTCTTAGGTCTGTTGTTTTTATTTATCTTTTTTCCTTTTTTATGTTAAAAAATATTCTACTCACTCCACATGCTATGCACAGAGCCCCCTCCTCCCTATTTCTACCGTGCAGCACTCTTTCCCAAGCCACCCTACATTCCCACATCCCCCAAATCGAGGTCTCCCATGGGGAGTCAGCAAAGTCTAGCCACTGAGCCTAGGCAGGTTCAAGCTCCTTCCCACTGCACCAAGGCTGTGCAAGGTGTCACACCATAGGTACCAGATTCCAGAAGCCTGCCCATAGAACAGGGACAGATCCTGATCTCCCTGCCTGGGTGCCCCCCAAACAGCTCGAGCTTAGGCCTGTTTTTTTTTTTATCACTGACTCAGACTAACATAGAAAGGGAATGTCTCCCTAGTTCTAGACAGGATCATACAATTAGCTGATTTAAAACCTTGGATCAAATTCGAAGTAGGCTAGATGCCCCAGCAAATAAATTTGTAAGATAAACTTCCACAAGAATAAATTCCAATATGCCTAAATGGAGAACCAATGTCAGGCACAATCCAACTTTGGTACCAGTTCCCCACATGCCAAAAGACTGACTTATAAAGATTTAACTCAGTGCAAAAAATTCCTCAGTAGCTTGATTCCATGGTTTCTCAATTTCCCCAAATGTAACTTTTTATATTGTCTTCCATTACATGTGTATATGGGATTGTAGAACAAGAAAATGATCATCAATACATGTGTAAGTCTTATTCCCTCAGATAAATAAGAATTATTCCTAAGTTCTGCTGCTCTGAAGGCATTCTTTTTTATCACCCTTGAGCAGTCCTGGGAGCTGGTCTCACAGGCTGCAAAACTACATCCATTGTGCATGGGACTCACTTCACTTCATGTAGCCTGTAGATCAAGAAGTAGAACTCTCAGCTCTCTCCAGCACCATGTCTGCCTGCACTCTACCATGATTCCCACCAAGAAGATAATGGACTAACCCTCTGAAATTGTAAGCCAGCTCCAATTAAATGTTTTCTTTTATAAGGGTTGCCATGGTCATGGTATCTCATTATAAGAATAGTAACCCACTAAGACAAAAACTGGTACCAGGCACTGGGGTAATGCTGTGATAGGGTGGATCATGCTTTCCTTTGGAGGAATTTGGACTTTATGACTATGAATTAGAAAGGCAGTTGAGTGTTTTAATGGCCATCCATGTAGGAACATAGAAGACAGTGGTGCTTAGGGTGATTTGAATTGTGATGAGTGCTGGATTAATTTCCACTTGCCAAGTATTGACTCTACAATGTCGTTAAATATATATATGTAATTTGAGGAGAAAAGGAGCACCAGAAAGTGTAATGGAGCTCAGTACTGTGATCAAGGAGATAAAAAAGATTAAGGAATTGAGTAAATGGAGTAGTGAACTTAAGAAGAAATCCCACCTTTCTAAGTTTCCAACTTGTGAAAAAAATTAAAAGAAAGGTTAGACCTATGTATGGTGTTGTATGCCTTTAATCCCCACATGCCGAGGTTGAGAAAGAAGCATGTGAATCTCTGAGTCTGAGGCCAACCTAGTCTCAGAGTGAATTCCAAAACAGCTAGCCTTAGGCAATGAAGGAAACCATCAAAAATAAAGCTGATAAAGATACAATTTTAAGATCTTTGAGTTCAATGACAGAATGGTCTACAGAGAAATTTCTAGGATAGCAAAGCTTCTCCAGAGTAGGAAAACATGGTACACAGAATGCTGGTGAAGATGTAGTTGAAAAAGTAAGCATGTTTCTGCCCAGAAAGCAGTAGAACTTGATAGCTTTAGCCATGTAGTCCTGATGTTAAGGTCAAGGATTAAAGAAATAGGTAGTGTATTCTGCATCAAAAACAAGGTAAGCCACTGAGGCCAGGAAAGTTTCAGCCAGTGGTGTGGCCCATATTGAGACCCATCTCGTCCTCTGTGTGAAGCTGTAAAGTTGAACCCTACTTTTTCTTGGAGATGCCAAGATGTTGGAAATGCCAGAATCATTGGATACCCACAGAGGGGAGCTGCTATCAGGGAGTAGAACCAGCCCAAGGGAGAGAAGTGTTTTGCAATCAACAAAGTTGAAAAGACTTGAAAATCTGAAGAGCAATTTGACATCAGACATGTAGATAAAGAGTTTGGAGTTTAAACAGCTTGACTTTGGTCTTGCATCATCCAGTATTTCCTCATTCCATTTTGGAAAAGTAATTATGACCTGTGCCATTGTATGTTGGAAGTATGTGGGTTTTTTCGAAATTTTGATATTATTATAAACTAAGTTACAGCTAATGTATTGTATGATTCTCAGAGGAGATTTTGAACTCTGCACTTCTAAACATTGTTGAGATTGTGATAGACTTTGGGGACTTTTAAATTTGAACTAAATGCATTTTGAATTGTTATGTCAACAAGCCCTTGAGGGCAGGGAGTAGAATGAGAGTGTTTGAATAAATATGAACCCTGTAGACTTATGTGTTTGAATGCTTGGCTCATGGCTAGTGACATTACTAGGATTGTGGCCTTGCTGGAGTGGTGGTGACCTTGTTGCAGGAAGTTCGTCACTGTGGGGATTGACCTTGAGGTCTCATGTGCTCCACCTATGCCCAGTGTAGAACTAAGTTCACTTCCTTTTGCCTGTGAATCAAGATGTAGAACTCTCAGCTACCTCTCCCCCACCATATCTCCCTACATGTTTCTTGCCATAAAGATAATGAAATAGGTTTCTGAAACTGTAAGACAATAACAATTAACTGTTTTCTTTTATAAGAGTTGCCATTTTCATGGTGTCTCTTCACAACAATAGAAGCACTAACAAAGACATGTTATTCTTATGACATGGTTATTTGCATGCAGCTTCATATTTGATTAAACTAAGCAGATGTAACTAGTTTCCTACAACGTTCGTAGTGACATTCACAAATGAAACTAGGCTATGAAGTTCTTGGTTTATCTATAATCATGTCCAAGTTTGGTATTTGAATACTACTTTTTTCACTTTTTATTTTCTTTTTGTATTTATTTATCTTAAAATAGCTGATTTATTTTTGACTTTTTAATATTTACTCTTTTAGTTAACCCAAACTTTCTTCTCTCCATTTCCTGCTCTTATTCCAGCATAGCTGTTTTGCAATCATTTTTTCTCCATCTTTACTCATATCCTATGTTTTCTTACCTTCACCAGCCTCTTATAGAGGTTCTTTTTCACCATATTATTTTATTCTGGGCTCAACACATTCATATCACATAAATACATATTTCTAAACAAGTATAAGCAATGAAACCATGCTGAGAAAGAGTGTATGCTAGTGATTTCTGGGCCTGTATTACCTCACTTAATAGAATAATTTTAATTATTTTGTGTAGCCATCTCCTAGGTTGTTCTGCAGTGACAGTGCATGGAGAAGGGGAGACTGTTAGCATCTGGTAGTTCCAGTGGTCTCAGCTCATCTACGCACTTTGCTTTAACTTCTTCAGATTCCCAAATTCACTGCTGAAATTTTTGCCCCAGTTCTCGATTGTTCGGCTGACCATCCTCACATGGCTAATGACTATGTAGAGTAACAGTGCCCTCCCTAGGACTGCTTGCATCAGCCTGGTATGGATTCCAACCTGCTTCTGCCTACTTTTTGAGGGGGACCTCACCCTAGTAAAGATGATTTCATGTGCATACTCCTGCAGGAATAAAATATGTTGTTCTAGTGTGTGTGTGTGTGTGTGTGTGTGTGTGTGTGTGTGTGTGTGTGTGTTGATATGGTGTGATTTTCATAAAGCTAGTTCTTAATGCGATATAAACTGTGTCTTGAACCATCATTCTAATGCATTACCTGCTTTACTAATTTTTTAGATATTGCTGCTACAGAGTAAAGACCTAAACACCACTCAGCATGATCACAGTCCAAATTAAGAGTCTGTATTAAGAGGGCTTGGTGACTGCCTGGAAAGAAACACTTCTCACAAAGCAGCTTCACATACACTTGACAAGGAGCTGGTATGAGCAAAAATGGCAATAAAATGTATCCTTATTGATGGTTGGAAGGAGGAGGTAATGCAAGAAACAAGATTAACAGAAGCTAGAAGTAGGCAATAATTTACACATTTGAACCCACAGTTTCTAGAACAGGTGTGGATATTTTGCAAGAGACATTTTATAGCGGGGGTAGAAAAAAGATATTAGTTTCCGGTTAACACAAAGATGGCTCCACCCATGTTAAGATGGAGGAAAACTTAGCAGCTTGCAAGTGTCTATCCTTGGTGGTATTATAAAGTTCTCATCACATTTTTAATGAGTCTAAGTGAAATATACATTTAGAATTGAAATATTTAACATTTGTGGTCATTATTAAAGTTTATTTCTTTCATACCATAACTAGCAAATCAATATATTTTAGAAGTTTTACATCATGTTTGTACGGGCTGTCACTTTTTGTTGTTTCTCACAGGCCAGCATCATGTTGTCCTGCATGACCATTTTCTCTGAAACTTAATGGATCTCATTCCATCATTTTTACATTCTAAGTTATTGAGCAATCTCACAGTAACATACATAGGAAGTAACTACTCCTGTCAAAATTTTGGGATGAAGTTCTATTTAAGTGGTCAGGTCTGATGTTTATCTTCTGAGATTAAAAGACCCTCTGCTTCAGTCTCTGAGTTGGTGCATGAATTAAAGGCTTTTTTTGTCAATCTAAACGGCAAATAATTGTCATTATTAATAGACTGAAAAACAGAAGGGCCATATTCAAAAGGAAATTTTGCAGAATGACAAAATGAATTTATGTAATCTGGCAATTAGAATCATTTTCTTATCACAAACTACCACTGGAATTCTGGGAAATCTCTCTCTTATGTTCTACTATCTAGTCCTTTACTACAGAGAATGCAAACTAAAGCCCACAGATTTGATTCTCATGCACCTAATGGCATCCAATGCCTTGGTCATTCTCTCTGCAGGAGTGCCCCACACAATGGCAGTTTGGGGATTGAAGCAGTTTGTGAATAATTTCGGATGCCAGCTCCTATTGTACATGCAAAGATTTGGGCGAAGTGTGTCCATTGGCAGCATTTGCCTCCTTAGTGTCTTCCAAGCCATCACCATCAATCCAAGGGGATTCTGTTGGAAAGATCATTAATTCAAAGCTGCAAAGTACATTGGCTGCTCTATTGACCTTCTCTGGGTCTTGTACATGTTGATAAATTTCATTTTCTTTGTGTACCCTTTTATTGAAAGGAATAGCAAAAATATGACAAGAAAACGAGATTTTGGATACTGTTCAATTGTAGGGAGTGATGAAATCAGGGGCTCACTCTATGTAGCATTGCTTTTGTGTCCTGAAATCCTCTTTTCCATTATGATCACCTGGTCCAGCAGCTCCATGATTGTCATTCTGTACAGATACAAGCAAAATGTCCAACATATCCGCAGCAATACTGGTTCTAGCAGAAACTCCCCTGAGTCCAGAGCCACCCAGAACATCCTGGCATTGGTGGCTACCTTTCTGGTTTTTTATACCCTCTCCTCCATCTTACAAGGCTGCATTGCTTTTTTGCATAATCAAAATTGGTGGCTTGTGTACATCACCCGCTTCACTTCTCTATGTTTTCCATCTTTTGGACCCTTTGTTCTTATGAATCATTATTCCATTCTGTCCAGAATCAGTTTGGTCTGGATGAGGAATAAACGTTTTAATCTTACTTTAAATTATTTACATGCTATATTTTGCTTTATATCTGGTTGTTTACTTACCCATCACACTCAAAAATTTAATTCAGAAAGTTAAGAAGGTAGCGCCTAGTGTTTCTAGAATTAACCAAAATGAGTATGGGAGTTTTTTCATCTGCTTGAATCAGCAGACTGGAAGATCTGAGATCCATTACATTCTTTTTTTTTTTTTTTTTCGAGACAGGGTTTTTCTGTGTAGCTTTCTGCTTTGGAGACCAGGCTGGCCTCAAAGTCACAGAGATCCGCCTGCCTCTGCCTCCCCAGTGCTGGAATTAAAGGTGTGGGCCACCACCGCCCGGCCGAGATCCACTACATTCTTGAACTTGCAGCTGGGAGAGTCTTCCCAGTGCCCATCTGATGTTTGAAGGAGCCAGCAAAAACTGTTGTCAATAAATCTGCCCTTCTTGTTGCTTTCCTCCTGTCAGGGCATCATGACTGCTTGGTGAAGTCACAGACACCATTGTGTACCACATTCAAATAGCAAGGAAAACTGAATCCATAGCTGGCAATGAACTTGATCTTCAGGGGGCCCTGGTCCCATCAGTACTGCTTTAGCCTTCACCAGTACCAAACAATTATATTAATATATTTCACCTTCTATAGAAATCAATTCAATTTGAATGATGTTTTTGATATGATTTTGAAACTGTTTAGTTACTGTTTTATTGAGAATTTTTGTATCATCAGTGACAGTGACCTATAAATTCTCTTTGTTATTATTGTGTCTTTATCTGCTTTAGCATTATGATAATGCTTTGTGTTTCATCAAAACACTTTTGGGGCCGGGCGGTGGTGGCGCACGCCTTTAATCCCAGCACTCGGGAAGCAGAGCCAGGCAGATCTCTGTGAGTTCGAGTCCAGCCTGCGCTACCAAGTGAGCTCCAGGAAAGGTGCAAAGCTACTCAGAGAAACCCTGTCTTGAAAAACCAAAAAAAAAAAAAAACACATTTGGAAGCCATTAATAAAATCTTTATGTTAACTAGTTTTATTGTTTCTAAAAAAAATTAAAAGTGGAAAAACTGTTCACATACCCAGCGAACTCCATATCATTCCATAGAGATATTTTCCATCCAAGTTCACTGCTGCTCCATTTACTAGAGAAAAGAAATTTGGAGGGATCTACATATGCATAAGCTGATAAATTGGTACTTAAATTTGTAACCATATGTAAAATGAACTATTATTTGATGACAGTAAATAATTAAATGTTATGATATGTAGGAAAATTGTTGGATTTATATGGATAATAGTAAGCCAGTCACCCAAACTCAGAAAAAAAAAATAAATTGTGTTCCCCTTTATACTGGCTAAGTTAGGGTCTCAAATTGACAGAAGCTAGAATCATCAGTAGAAGAAGCCTCAGTTGAGGAAATGGCTCAATGACATCCAGCTAGAAGGCATTTTTCTCATTTTGTGATCAATGGGGGAGGGCCCAGCCCATGGTGGATAGTGCCATCCCTTGACTGTTGGGCTTGGGTTCTATTAAGAATGTGGGATGAGAGACCCGGCGGCAGCTGGCAGAGACACTCAGGCCCAGCGGTGGCCCACAGAGGTAGACGGGCCCAGCAGCGGCCCGCTGAGGTGAACGGGCCCGGTGGCAGCGGCCAACAGGGACATTCAGGCCCGGCGGCAGCCGGCAGATACATTCAGGCCCAGCAGTGGCCCACAGAGGTAGACAGGCCCGGCGGCGGAGACAAGCAGATGCAGGTAGGCCTGTGGTTTTGGCCTGTGGAGGTAGACGGACCCAGCGGCAGCCCGCTGAGGTAGACATGCCCGGAGGCAGCGGCCGACAGAGACATTCAGGCCCGGTGGCGGCCCCCAGAGGCAGACAGAACCAGCGGCAGCTGACAGGGACCACAGGCCCGGCGGAGAACCACAGAGGTAAACAGGCCCAGGGACGGAGACAAGCAGACGCAGCTTGGAACAGGGACGCCCCTAACCCCAACAACTGGGGAAGAAGCTATCTCCGTGGGTCAGAACCAGAACGAATCTGAACACTCCATCTGAGGACAACCCAGGGCCCAGCTGCTGATCCTGTGAAACCCAACAACTTGGTGGTGTTGGTGAGACTACCCTGCTCAGCTGAAACCCATCTGGGAGAGGATTCAGATGTCTACAGTTTAAAGTCTGAAGAAACAAGATCAGCTGAGGAGTTGACAAATGAACAAAAAGTGACCTGAGAACACAGAAAAAGGCGCTACCCAGACACCAAACCAGATCACCAGAATCATAAGTATATAATTCACCGATCGAAATCAGCTGCCCCTGAAGAAATAGCCCAATAGCACCAATTTAACCAAGAACCACTACTAAACCAAGACTAAAAATTAGAACAAGAGAGGCACTCTCAGACACAGACACCACCTGCACCTCACAGAGGAAGAGATGAGTAGACGCCAGTGCAAAAATACAGGCAACAACATAAAGACCTACATGGCAACATCAGAACCTAGTGATTCTACACCTGCAAGACCTAAACATACCATGACAGAAGAAGCAGAAGAAATCAACCCTAAAAATGACATTAAGAAGATGATAGAGGCCCTTAAAGAAGAAATAAAACATTCCCTCAATGAGGAAATAAAAACTTTCCTTAAAGAGGAATTGAAAAACTCCCTTAAAGAGGAAATAAAAACTTCCCTTAAAGAGGAAATGAAAAACTCCATTAAAGAGGAAATAAAAAACTCCCTTAAAGAAATGGAAGAAAAAACGAACAAAAAATGGGAAGAAATCAAAGAAAGCCAAGAAAAAGCAATTAAACAGATGAAAGAAACATTCCAAGATCTGAAAAATGAATTTGAGACAATAAAGAAAACACATGCTGAGGGAATGCTGGAAATAGAAATCCTGACAAAACGAACAGGAACTACAGAAACAAGCATAACCAACCGATTGCAAGAGATGGAACAGAGAATCTCTGACACTGAAGACACGATAGAGAAAATAGATTCGTCAGTCAAAGAAAACAATAAAGACAAAAAAGTCCTAACACAAAACGTCCAGGAAATTTGGGACACCATGAAAAGACCAAACCTAAGAATAATAGGGATAGAAGAAGGAGAAGAATACCAACTCAAAGGCACAGAAAATATATTCAACAAAATCATAGAAGAAAACTTTCCTAACCTAAAGAAAGAAATACCTATGAAGATACAAGAAGCTTACAGAACACCGAATAGGCTGGATCCAAAAAAAAAGTCCCCTCGCCACATAATAATCAAAACACTAAACACACAGAATAAAGAAAAAAATATTAAGAGCTGCAAAGGAAAAGGACCAAGTAACATAAAAAGGCAAACCCATCAGAATAACACCAGACTACTCAATAGAGACTATGAAAGATAGAAGATCATGGACAAACCTCATGCAGACACTAAGAGACCATGGATGCCAACCCAGACTATTATACCCAGCAAAACTCTTAATCACCATAGTCGGAGTAAACAAAATATTCCAGGATAAAACCAGATTTAATCAATACCTGTCCACAAACCCAGCCCTACAGAAAGCACTAGAAGGGAAAATTCAACCCAAAGAAGCTAAACACATCCATGAAAAATCAAGCAATAGATAATCCTACACCAACATACACCACAGAAGGACAACACAACACAACCAAAAAAATAACAGGAATTAACAATCACTGGTCATTAATATCCATCAATATCAATGGTCTCAACTCACCTATAAAAAGACACAGGCTAACAGAATGGATTAGAAAACAGGACCCATCCATCTGCTGCATACAAGAAACACACCTTAACTCCAAAGACAGACACTACCTCCGAGTAAAGGGCTGGGAAAAGGTTTTCCAAGCAAATGGACCTAAGAAACAAGCTGGTGTAGCTATCCTAATATCTAATAAAATAGACTTCAAACTAAAATCAATCAAAAGAGACCAAGATGGACATTACATATTCATCACAGGAAAAATCCACCAAGATGAAGTCTCGATTCTAAACATTTATGCTCCAAATACAAAAGCACCCACATTCATAAAAGAAACACTACTAAAGTTTAAAACGCACATCAAACCCCACACATTAGTAGTGGGAGATTTTAACACACCACTCTCACCAAAAGATAGATCTACCAGACTGAAACTTAACAAAGAAATAAAGGACCTAACAGATGTTATGACTCAAATGGACCTAATAGATATCTACAGAATATTCCATCCTAACACAAAAGAATATACCTTCTTCTCAGCACCCCATGGAACCTTCTCAAAAATTGATCACATGCTTGGACACAAAACAAATCTCAACAGATACAAAAAATTGGAATAACCTCCTGTATTTTATCAGACCACCATGCCTTAAAGTTAGAACTCAATAACAACAAAAATTATAGAAAACCCACAAACTCATGGAAATTGAATAATACCCACCTGAAACATCAATGGGTCAAGGAAGAAATAAAGACAGAAATTAAAGAGTTCCTAGAATTCAATGAAAATGAAAGTACAACATACCCAAACTTATGGGACACTATGAAAGCAGTGCTAAGAGGAAAATTCATAGCTCTAAATGCACACATAAAGAAGATGGAGCAATCCCATACCAATGAATTAATAGCACAACTGAAAGCTCTAGAACAAAAAGAAACAAACTCACCCAGGAGAAATAGACGCCAGGAAATAATCAAATTGAGGGCTGAAATCAACGAAATAGAAAACAAGAGAACAATACAAAAAATCAATGAAACAAAGAGTTGGTTCTTTGAAAAAATCAACAAGATAGACAAACCACTAGCCAAATTAACCAAAAGGCAAAGAGAGAACACCCAAATTCACAAAATCAGAAGTGAAAAGGGAGACATAACAACAGACAATGAGGAAATCCAGAGAATCATCAGATCATACTTCAAAAACCTGTACTCCACAAAAATGGAAAACCAGGAAGAAATGGACAATTTTCTGGATAAATACCAAATACCAAAATTAAATCAAGATCAGATAAATCATTTAAATAGACCAATAACCCCTAAAGAAATAGAAACAGTCATCAAAAGTCTCCCAACTAAAAAAAGCCCAGGACCAGATGGTTTCAGTGCAGAATTCTACCTGACTTTCAAAGAAGAACTAATACCAATCCTCTTCAAAGTGATCCACACAATAGAAACAAAAGGAACACTACCAAACTCTTTTTATGAGGCTACAATTACCCTGATACCCAAACCACACAAAGATGCAACAAAGAAAGAGAACTACAGACCAATCTCCCTCATGAACATTGATGCAAAAATACTCAACAAAATATTGGCAAACCGAATCCAAGAATACATCAAAACAATCATCCATCACGACCAAGTAGGATTCATCCCAGGGATGCAAGGATGGTTCAACATACGGAAATCAGTCAATGTAATACACCATATAAACAAACTGAAAGAAAAAAACCACATGATCATCTCCCTAGATGCTGAAAAAGCCTTTGACAAAATCCAACACCCCTTCATGATAAAGGTCTTAGAAAGAATAGGAATACAAGGAACATTTCTAAACATAATAAAAGCAATTTATAGCAAGCCAACAGCAAACATCAAATTAAATGGAGAGAAACTCAAAGCGATACCACTAAATTCAGGAACAAGACAAGGCTGTCCACTCTCCCCATATTTATTCAATATAGTACTAGAAGTTCTAGCTAGAGCAATAAGACAACAAAAGGAGATCAAATGGATACAAATTGGCAAGGAAGAAGTCAAACTTTCACTATTTGCAGATGATATGATAGTATACATAAGTGACCCCAAAAACTCTACCAGGGAACTTCTACAGCTGATAAACTCCTTCAGTAAAGTGGCAGGATACAAGATCAACTCAAAAAAATCAGTAGCCCTCCTATACACAAATGATAAAAGGGCTGAGAAAGAAGTCAGAGAAACATCACCCTTTACAATAGCCACAAATAATATAAAATACCTTGGGATAACACTAACTAAACAAGTGAAAGACCTTTTTGATAAGAACTTTAAATCTCTAAAGAAAGAAATTGAAGAAGATATCAGAAAATGGAAGGATCTCCCATGCTCATGGATAGGTAGGATTAACATATTAAAAATGGCAATCTTACCAAAAGCAATCTACAGATTCAATGCAATCCCCATCAAAATCCCAACACAATTCTTCACAGACTTGGAAAGAAAAATACTCAACTTTATATGGAAAAACAAAAGACCCAGGATAGCTAAAAGAATCCTATACGATAAAGCAACCCTTGGAGGCATCACCATCCCGGACCTCAAACTCTACTATAGAGCTATAGTAATAAAAACAGCTTGGTACTGGTATAAAAACCGACATATGGACCAATGGAATCGAATTGAAGACCCTGACATTAATCCATGCACATATGAACACCTGGTTTTTGACAAAGGAGCCAAAACTATACAATGGAACAAAGAAAGTATCTTCAACAAATGGTGCTGGCATAACTGGATGTCAATATGTAAAAGATTACAAATAGATCCATATCTGTCACCATGCACAAAACTCAAGTCCAAGTGGATCAAAGACCTAAACATAAATCCAGTTACACTAAACTTAATAGAAAAGAAGATAGGAAGCACTCTTGAACGCATTGGCACCGGAGACCATTTCCTAAATAAAACACCGACAGCACAGACCCTGAGCACAACCATTAATAAATGGGACCTCTCAAAACTGAGAAGCTTTTGCAGGGCAAAAGACACAGTCAATAAGACAAAAAGACAGCCAACAGATTGGGAAAAGATCTTCACCAACCCCACATCTGACAGAGGATTGATCTCCACAATATATAAAGAACTCAAGAAACTAGACATCAAAGCACTGAACAGTCCAATTAAAAAATGGGCTAAAGAGCTAAACAGAGAATTCACAAAACAAGAACTACAAATGGCTGAAAGACATTTAAAGAAATGCTCAACATCCTTAATCATCAGAGAAATGCAAATCAAAACGACTCTGAGATACCACCTTACACCTGTTAGAATGGCTAAGATCAAAAACACCAATGACAACCAATGTTGGAGAGGATGTGGAGCAAAGGGAACACTCCTCCACTGTTGGTGGGAATGTAAACTTGTACAACCACTGTGGAAATCAGTATGGCGGTTTCTCAGAAAATTAGGAATCGAACTACCTCAAGACCCAGCCATCCCACTCTTGGGCATATACCCAAAGAATGCTGATACATACCATAAAGATACATGCTCAGCTATGTTCATAGCAGCACTATTTGTAATAGCCAGAACCTGGAAACAACCTAGATGCCCATCAACAGAAGAATGGATGAAAAAAATGTGGTACATATACACAATGGAGTACTACTCAGCAGAGAAAAACAATGAAAGCATGAAATTTGCAGGCAAATGGATGGAACTAGAAAAAAATCATCCTGAGTGAGGTAACCCAAACCCAGAAAGACAGTTATGGTATGTACTCACTCATTGGTGGATTCTAGATATAAAATGAACAATCAGACCACAACCCATAGAACCATAGAGGCTATATATATAGCATGGAGGTCCCTAGGACGACTGTGGCATATAATAAATTTCAGTTTTACTCATTTATTGAAAAAAAATAGCCAAATGAATCGAAACACATGAACTATGAACCAAAGACTGAGGGGCTCCCAGCTGGATCAGGCCCTCTGAATAGGTGAGACAGTTGATTGGCTTGATCAGTTTGGGAGGCATCTAGGCAGTGGTACCAAGTCCTGTGCTCATTCCATGAGTTGGCTGTTTGAAACCAGGAACTTATGCAGGGACACTTGGCTCAGTCTGGGAGGAAGGGACTGGACCTCCCTGGACTGAGTCTACCAAGTCGATCACAGTCCTCGGGGGAGGACTTGTCCTGGAGGAGGTGGGAATGGAGGGTGGGCTGGGGGTAAGGGGAGGGCATGGGAGGGGGGAGAATAGGGGAACCCATGGCTGATATGTAGAACTGAATGGTATTGTAAAATAAAAAATATATATCACAAAAAAAAGAATAAAAAAAAAAAGAATGTGGGATGAGGATGCCATGGGAAGCAAGTCAGTAAGCAGCTCCCTTCCATGGACTCTCCATTAGCTTGTCTCTGGGATACTGTGCTGTTTACTTCCTGTCCTATTGCTGTCTGAAAGACAAGATTCCAGGCTGCTCCACCTTTGTAGAGAGAATGATACAGAGTATCGAGGTTTGGGGGATAATTTTTATCTCATGGTCTTACTAGGTCTTACTAAAGAACATATTCAGATGCTAACTTATTTCTAATTTGATCTCTGGGTTCATCAATGCTTCTCTATCTAGTGTCTATTGTTGGCTTTCCTTCTCCTTTGTTCTTACAGCTATCTATATTCAACAGAACCACCAGGCAATATAAAAGTTACATTTGAATGTCATATTATATTTCTTAAGTAAATGATAAGGACTTCCTTCAGTGATGAACAGCAATGTTGAAGCATAAGCCAAATAAGCCCTTTCCTCTTCAACTTGTTTTTTGGTCATGGTGTTTTGTCGAAGCAATAGAAACCCCAAGTAAGACACTATCCTCTAATGTCTACATGTACATATGCAAATGGATGTAAATGTAACTTCTGGAGACCATTCAGAAAAGAAACTAATAAAGGAAGTATTACAGATGGGCAGGTCAATGGATCCATGATTTATTACCAAGGACATAAAAATAATTAATTTTCTACTCTACTCTGTAATTTCTTCTTTTCTTTTTTCTGGTGCATAGGGACATAGTAATATAATTGGTAGTGACAATATAAAGCCTTAAGAAAAGATCCATGGCTGCAACATGGCTATTATACCTTCTATCCAAGTTCAGCTAAATGAATATTAACTGGGACTCCTTGGTAAGTGATCTTCTGATTGGCTCTTACATTGCAGCTCTTTACTGCTCTATATTTTCTTTAGTTTAGTACAAGGAAGTTTTGTTTTTAGTTTAAAAATGAAACAACATCTCAATCTTTCCAAAGTTTGAAGGATATTTTCACATATAGTCATCAGTAAATGTAATGCATCACATAGATGGACTCAAAGACAAAAATCATATAATTTTGTTATTAGATGCCAGAAAATCTTTGTTTTTCTTTTTTAAGCACTGAATTAAAAAAAGATTCAACAAAAGTTCTATATTCTGCTTCAGGATTCTCTGCCTCAGGTCCAGAGGAGAAAGCAGGAACCTGCCTAGGACCAATAAAACTCTGCAGGAGACAATGACCCACATTCTGATCTGGGGGTACTACAAGGTCCTGAGTAGATAGAGTATTTTATGGTGAGGAAATATATGGTGGGGTATGGAAGATAGAAAGAATTGTTTATGTCCTATGGAGAGGTAGATTTGAGGAAGTGAAGACAGTGAGGATGGGCTGAAGTGGGTGGCATGTTTGCCACCTGGGACTCTAGTTCTGTCTAGGTCTGAGCTGTAGGCAAGGGCCAGGTCTGGGCCCATGGCCCTGCAGCAGCCATGGACTATGTTAATGTCTGTGGTTCCTGTTATGATCAAAAGTTGAGAGAATAGGGCTGCACAGAGGTGGACCCACCCCTCGCTGCCTGAACACTGGTCCTAACCATGCTAGGGTACAGCACTTGAGAGACGAGGTCCTGTACTTTGGCAGGGCAGCATGACAGAGCTGACCCTGCTGGCAAGGTCTGCGTGCACTGCTGCTGAGGACATGAAAGTGGGAAGACTGTGTAACAGGAATATTAAAAGTTCTTATAATGAAAAAAAACTCAGGCCACATATTGGGGGGAAAGGCTGAAAAATTAGAGTCTCATAGCAGCAAGCCACTAGTTCTTACCCTTATGAAATCCTCCTCCTAAAGAGTGTGAGCTCCTCTCTCCACCCTACCTTAGTGCTTCCTCTCTTCACCCAGCTCTGTCACTTCCTGTTGTCTGTACAGACCTCCAGACCTCTATGGTTAAGTAGTGGCTAACTCTTCCTTTTGATTTTCAGGCAATCTTTATTTTTTAGAGCACAAAAACAATATCACCTCACACCTGGTCCTATCTCCCTTGTCTGCCATGTGGTGTCATGGGCAAGGGAAAGATGCCCTCTCCACTCATACCTTACCACCAGAGGGAAGCAGGAGCGTTGACCTAGCTTAGAACCACTGCAGCACTCATGAGAATAGACTCTGTACCTCTCTTAGGCAGCACAGTAGAGTCGGCCCTATTGACAGGTGCACAGGTGATTTAGGGCCAAGAATGGGAGTATGGGAAATCTGGTCCCACCCCTCATCTGTCATATGGTGGGTTGAGTGTGGGATAGATATCCTCCCATCACATCTCTCAGCCCCTGTGGCAGATGGGAGATGTGTCCCTGACATCATGAGAACTGATGATGTGACCCAACATCTCACCAGCGGTAGCAATATGGAGATCAGGTCCTTCACCTCACCTAGGCAACACATTAAAGCTGCCTCTTTTGGCAATGGAGAGAGTGGACAAACCTTAAGGGCATGAGGATAGGAGTGCTGGAGAGCTGGTCGTACCCCCTCTTGCCATTTGCCCCTTGCTGTCTCAGGCCCTGGTGCATGAGAGTGGATGAACTGTCCTTGCCTCCTCACCAGCTGCAGCATTCAGGATAGCAGGTCCTTCACCTCACTTGGGTACCCCATTACTGCTGACTGTATGGTAGAGGTATAGGTAAGCCTGCCCTGAAAGACCGAGAGTGGAAGAGCTGACTCCACACCCTAATCTGTCACGTGGTGGAGTTGGTAAGGAAAAGATGCCCTCCCTGTCTTACCCCTTTCCACCTGCAGTGGATGATCGAGAAACCCCTGTACCTCACTAGATGCAACACTCAGAAGAGTAGGTACTGAATCTTGCCTGGGCAACACAGTAGAGGTGACCCTGCTGGTAGTGGCACAGGAGAGCTTGCTTCAAGAATGTGATTTTGAGAGATCTGTTCTTTCCCCTAATCTGCTCTATGGTATTGTGAGCAATGGAGAGAATTCCCCCCCACACACACACCTCTCAAAGCCTGTGGCAGGTGGGAGTGTTCTCTTTGTAGTATTGGGAACAAGGGAGCTCACCCGCCTCTACTAGATGCATCATTGGACAAAGTAGCTCCTATATCCACAACACAGTTGAGCTGTCCCTGGTGGTGTAGGTGTGCCTGAGCAGGCACTTAGAACATGAGAGCAGACCTACTCCTGGATGCTCAATATATAGAACTGGTGATATAAGCAGGTTGGTCCTGGAGAGCTAATCCTAGATTTGAGGATGATAGAAAGCTAGTGGGATAACCAATTCAGCAACAACCCAGGGCTGTGGGCTGGCCTGTCCCCTCATCCACACCATCTAGGATCTGCTGGAGCATGTGAAGGGGGTATTCCTGCAGATAAAATGTTACAAGATCTCCATGAAACAGGACAATATGATAGCCCAAAGGAGGCCCAGTAAGGGCCCAGTATTAATGATGAAGCAAAACCCAGTGACTTCCATCCAGACCAATGATGCATTGCAATGAACACCTGCAAATAATGATATAAGCAGTAAAGGGCTTATATTGTGACTGTGTCGTACTACAGCTTCCATGACTAGATTTATTTTTTCCTCTTTTATTTTCTTTTAAATTTTATTTTGGATCCCCTTTTCCAAGCCCCCCGGCAGCCCCTGCAGTCTCCTGAGTAAATGATCGGGAAGTTCAGATGCAAGTATAACCAACAGAATGCAAGAGATGGAAGAGAGGATTTCTGGCATTGAAGATACAGTAGAAGAAATAGTTTCTTCAGTCGAAAAAAACACTAAAGCCAACAAAGTCATGAACCAAAATGTCCAAGAAATTTGGGACACCATGAAAAGACCAAACCTATGAATTATAGGGATAGAAGAAGGTGAAGAATACCAACTCAAAGGCACGGAAAATATATTCAACAAAATTATAGAAGAAAACTTTCCCAACTTAAAGAAGGAAATGCCTATGAAGATACAAGAAGCCTATAGAACACCAAACAGACTAGACCACCCAAAAAGTCCCCTCGACACATAATAATTAAACAACTAAATGTACAGAATAAAGAAAGAATATTAAGAGCAGCCAAGGAAAAAGGCCAAGTGACCTATAAAGGTATACCCATCAGAATTACACCCGATTTCTCAATGGAGACTTTGAAAGCCAGAAGGACCTGGACAGATGTAATGCAGACACTAAGAGACCATGGATGTCAGCCCAGACTAATATACCCAGCAAAACCTTCAATCATCATAGATGGAAGGAACAAGACATTCGAAGACAAAGCCAGATTTAAACAATACCTATCCACAAACCCAGCCCTACAGAAATCACTAGAAGGAAAATTCCAACCGAAGGAAGTCAGATACACACTCGAAAACACAGGCAATAGATAAAGCCACAACAGAAAAACTCCAAAGAAGGAAAGTACACACACACTACCACCAAAAATAACAGGGATGAACAATCACTGGTCATTAATATCCCTTAATATCAACGGACTTAATTCACCTATAAAAAGACATAGACTTACAGAATAGATACGAAAGCAGGACCCATTTTTCTGCTGCATACAAGAAACACATCTCAAATTCAAAGACAGACACTACCTAAGAATAAAAGGCTGGGAAAAGATTTTCCAATCAAATGGTCTTAAGAAACAAGCAGGGGTAGCCATCCTGATATCCAACAAAATAGACTTCAAACTAAAAACAATAAAAAGAGATCAAGAAGGACATTACATACTCATCACAGGAAAGATCCACCAAGAAGAAGTTTCAATTCTGAACATATATGCCCCAAACACAAGGGCACCCACATATGTAAAAGAAACATTACTAAAGCTTTAACCACATATAAAACCCCACACATTAATAGTGGGAGGTCTCAACACCCGACTTTCACCACTGGACAGATCTCCCAAATCGAAACTTAACAGAGAAATAAAGGACTTAACTGATGTCATGACCCAATTGGACCTAATAGATATCTACAGAATATTCCATCCTAACAAAAAGAATATACCTTCTTCTCAGCACCCCAAGGAACTTTCTCTAACATCCACAACATACTTGGCCACAAAGCATTCGTTTCTTTTTTGTTTTTCTGAGACATGTTTTATCTTTGTAGTTTTGGTGCCTGTCCTGGATCTCACTCTATAAACCATGCTGGCCTGTAACTCACAGAGATCCTCATGGCTCTACCTCCTGAGTGCTGGGATTAAAGGCGTGTGCCACCACCTCCAGGCAGTTTCTTTTCTCATAGAATACATGCTGATAGCATTTTCACCTTTCTTGACACCTTGAAATTCTCCACTTCCTCCATCACATCCACATCCATTCCCTTTCTGTTATTAGGAAATAAGAGGCTTCTAAAACCTAACATCCAAACAGGAAAAAAAGATAAAACAAAAACCAGCACATGGAAGATAGACAAGGCAAACACACAATAGTAAATAGCCAAGAGAAGGCACATGAATCTGAGATCCACTCATTCTTGCATCAGGATTCCCACAGCAACATTATATTGAAAGATATAATATATACACAAGGACCTGGTGCAGATATAATACACACACACACACACACACACACACACACACACACACACACACACATATATATATATTATATATCATACAATATATATATATTATATCTGTATATATAATATATACACAGGGGACCTGGCATGCCCAGGGTTTTTTCTTTCAGTCTCAGTTAGTTCATAAGAGATTTTCTCAGTTGACTTAGAGGACCACATTCTCCTGTGTCATCCATTATCTCCAGGTCTTTATCCTCTTTCTACCTCTAATTCATCAGGATTCCCTCAGATCTGAACACAAGGAGAATATGGAGACAGGCCATTTGCCAGCCCTGAAGTCAGAAGTTCTTTTAACAAAAACTTGACAGCCTTTTATCATAAATAATATGGAATGTCTATGGTTAAATGGTTCCTATCTAAACACAATAAAGACTACCTACTACAAACCTACAGCCAAGAGTTAGGACCCACGAGTTTTTTGTAAGAGTCATATACTTACTGACCACCTCCAGTTATGTTTAACCTTCAAACATGTCCAGTTTTTTTCTAAACAGTACCAAAGTTGGGATTTACCAGGAAAACACAAGTCTTTGAAAGAAATTTTATATTTGAGGCATATAAATGAAAGGAGCCGGTTGGGGGAAAGATATAGCAAGATGATGTAAGAAAAATGAGCAAAATATAATGAAGGGAACTGGGGAGGGCAGGACAAAAGTAGATATGTGTTGATGAAAACTGCCACAAAGAAAATTACAAAGACTCTACATGAGGGAACAGTATCTGTTCACATGGTATATCTAAAGGACAGGGAACATGAGAAATGCAAAGGACTCCTGCTGCTATTTGAGGAAACCTATGTGTCTAGCACACTTGATGACAAATAATGGAGTCCTGGCAAGCAGGAGACCCTCAGAATGTCACCAAAACCCAGGGTGTTGCCTGATTCCTGCCACTTGTCTACAGACACATTGCCAGGACATGCTGCCCCCATGTACAACCTCAAACAAAGTGGGTTACATGCCCTTTGAACTCATTGGATCACAGTGTAGTATGCTTTAGCTGATTGGATAATATATGCATATATGCCAGTGAATGGCCACTTTAAACTAGATCTGAACCCTGATGCTGGTGTCTGGAATCTGTATCCTGGGTGATTTCATGAAACTCCTTTGCATCACTCCCTTAGACAGCAGTGCAAACACTCACATTTAGGTGCCAAGAGTAAGTATTACTGTCCGAAAGAATTTGATAATGTCGGAAACTTGAGCAGCAAAGCTTTTGAAGTAGAGTACAGAGGGCATATGGGATTGTTTAAGATTATTTGGGTTGGGAGGAGACAGAGAAGAGGAGGGTAGAAGACACAGATAATTGACAATGGACTGAAGACTAGGAAGGTCAATACTAAAGAGATTCAACTAGTAAAAACAGTCACAAGAGTGTTTGCAGAGTGGAAAAAGATGCAATAGAGACTAGTGAAGAAGTATCATGATATGTAGTGGATTTCTGAAAGTCACAGTGGTAGAAAGATGGTGGATATAGACAGTGCTTTCACAATGATCCTGAGAAGCCTCTAGACCCTTTTCTGAGGCTAGATATTGACCTATAGTACAAATCACTAACCATACCCCAGAGATGATATTACACAAACATCATTTGTTCTGTATCCAGGGCACATGCATGTCTAGTTTCACACACATTAATTGCTTTCAAAATACCTAGGGGTCTTGAAGGCTTTGAGATGTTTAATTTTGAACTTTTGGTTATAATGTTTGAGCCTTTACTTGGAAGGGGCCAAACATGATGAGACTCAATATTTTGTGAAATTAATATGCTATAATAAAACAGATCTAGCATCAGAGGCATGCTATGCTATGCTGAAATCTCCCCAAAAGAAAAAAAATGTGACTTACTGTCCACATATACAGAAGCTATATACTCTTCACTATGATCTGTCTGTTTTATCAAACACTACTTATAAATTGAATTTAATCCCAATTTAAAACCCTCATCTCGGGTTGGGGATTTAGCTCAGTGGTAGAGTGCTTGCCTACCAAGTGTAAGGCCCTATGATCGGTCCTCAGCTCCAACAAAAAGAAAACCCTCATCTCATTCTTCACAGAATTAGAAAAATACAACAACTAATATTCATGTGGAAACATGACAGTCCTAGGCAGCAAAAACAATCCTGAGCAAGAGAACGATGCTAGAGGGATTGCCATACCATTACCATATAAGGATTATTACAGAGACTCTAAAAATATAGTTTAATACACACATGCAGACAAATGGAACAAAGTTGAGGCTCCAAACAAGAGAACATGTAACTTCAGCCATTTAATATGAAACAGTATTCCCAAAACATTCACTGGAGAAAATAAAACATGTTGAAAAATGGTGCTGAGAAAAATGAATTTCTATATGCAAAAGGATGAAATGAGCATGGTATCTATCATTTTGCAAAATATCCAATTTCAAATGGATCAAAGACTTATATCTGAAACTGGAAACACTAAACTTGTAGAAGAAAACATAGGCAGGAATATACATGATACAGGAGTAGGAAAGGACTTCCTGAATAGGATTCTATTTGCTCAAGAATTAAGGTAAACCATATTATTCTTTCTGTTGATTAAAACTTTCCTTTATGACTTTGTTTGTCTACGTAACACATACTTAAATAGTCATATATACACATAAAACACACACACACACACACACACACACATATATATATATATATATATATATACATATTAGAATTGTCTACTGAATTAGGGAATGCTGTCAGTGACTACAAAATCCCACAAAAATGATTCCCCCTTCCACAGCAGCTATCACCTGCCAATAGTTCATTAGTGAAGATCTGGAGAGCATCATCTTCATTTATGCAAAGTATTCTTTTAAAATATCTGTTTTATTTTACGTGTACATGCAAGTGCTTGCATTAGATACATGTATCATTTGCATCCCAGTTTTCATGGAAGCTAGAAGATGGCATTGGATTCTCTGTAACTCAAGTTACAGGTGGTTATGAGATATTATATGGAAGCTGTGAATAAAACTGGGTGCTCGGGAAGAATCAATGGGAATCAGACGCTCTGTAGGTATTTGGCCTGTGCTTACTTCTCTAGTGAAAGAAAAAGACCAGTTAAGAGCTGAACTCACATAGCTTAGAGCAGACTGTCCTAGCTTTTGCAATCCTCAGGGAAGAAACAGAGACTCATCTGTGAAAGCAGATTTCCCTTTGATGGCTGATGCCTGAAGGGCCTCAAGAGTCACAGGACAGAGAGCCTGTCTTCATGTAGGATGAAGTTCCTGATATAGTGCGACTGACATGTTGACATGTTCAGAACTAATGTCTTTTGAGGTAAAGATGAGGTTATAGGAGGTAGCCATGACACTTAAGAGAATTAATCTCACCCCTGAAGAAAACTCATTCCCATCTCAAACTTAGAGAAAATTTCAATTGGGTTTTATCTGCACAGTTATATGATGAATAATTGTCTGAATTCTGCTCTCCTGGGTATTAGTACATAAAGGGAATTAAGAGAGCTGGAGAGTAGGGATGGATTTTGAGAAAGAGTGAGTGATGTTGAAAAGGGAAGCAGTGGATGGATTTGAAATGTGGAGCCAGTCTCTCCAAAGATTACTGAGTAATCCAACAGAAAATGACCACACCACACACAGAATATCAAGGCACACTATATTTCCAGGAAGCCAAATGCTATCTGCATAAATTTAGATATAGGAACAAGACTTGGATTTATTAATGGAGCTATCTTCAAGTTCTGTCACAACATAGGTAATACAATGTTCTAATTTAGGAATTGACAAATTTCAGTACTCACTATGAAAATGATTGATTTTATATAGCATAGCTTGCTTTTATTATGGATCAAAGGTCACTCAGAGGTTCACTATGACCATGAATAAATTTTAATAAGTATAGTTTATTTTATGTAAGTACTGACACCTGAATTGATTGGGCCCAGCTATGCAGTTGAGAGCACTCCCAAGATTCAGAAGCTAGCCATATCAAATCAGGGAGAGTACATCCAAAACTCCCAAGTTTATATATTTTATGCATATGTATACACAGTTACTTATATTAAAATATATGTCTTTCAGATGTCCTAGTCATCTTTCAGAGCAGAGCAAGGAATTATAATTAGAGAAACCTAAATAGCAATTAGTTTTAATTTTATTTTTTATTTTTATTTTATTTATTTATTTACTTATTTATTTATTATTTATTATTTATTTATTTATTTATTTATTTATTATTTTACAACACCATTCAGTTCCACATAATAGCCACAGATTCCCATGCTCTCCCCCCACCTCCTCCCCCTACCCCCAGCTCATCCCCCATTCCCACCTCCTCCAGATCAAGGTCTCCCCCGAGGACTGGGTTCGACCTGATAGACTCAGTGCAAGCAGGTCCAGTCCCCCCCTCCCAGACCGAGCCAAGCATCCCTGCATAAGTCCCAGGATTCAAGCAGCCAACTCATGCAACGAGCCCAGGACCTGGCACCACCACCCAGCTGCCTCCCAAACAAATTAAACCAAATGACTGTCTCACTCATTCAGAAGGCCTGATTCAGTTGGGGGCCCCTTAGCCTTTGGTTCATAGTTCATGTGCTTCCATTCATTTGTTTATTTGTCCCTGTGCTTTATCCAACCTTGGCTTCAACAATTCTCAATCATATAAACCCTTCTCTTTCTCACTAATTAGACTCCCAGCGCTCCAGCAGGGGCCCAGCCGAGGATGTCTGCATCCAGATTCCTCAGTACTTGGATGGGGTTTATGGCACAATTATCAGGGTGTTTGGCCATCCCATCACCAGAGTAGGTCAGTCCCGGCTTTCTCTCAACCATTGTCAGCAGTCTTTTGCGGGGCTATCTTTGTGGAATAGCAAATTTTACAAGAGGCCAAAGTGTTTTCAGTGTGGAAAAGGAAATCAGTAGTGAGGTATGCTGATCAACAACAAATTTGTAAAAGTCACAGTGGTAGAAAGATGGTGGATATAGAGTGTGCTTTCACAAAACTTCATGAAACCTCTGAACCCTTCTCTGACCCTAGATATTCATCTACAGTACAAACTGTTCACCGTGCCTCAGAGGTGTTTGACACACATACATTCTGATCCAGGTCCCATGTAAGCCCAGTTTTAGACACAGTAATAGCTATCAACTTGCCTAGGTGTCTTCCAAATGTTAAGATTTTGGATTTAGAGCAATGTGGTGTCATGTCTGAGGCTGTCCTTTTGCCCTACATGATGTTAATCATATTTTGTGAAATTACTATGCTATAGTAAAGACGATCTTCCTAACATCAGAGGGGTGCATGCTGTGCTGAAATCCCCCTAACTGGGTAAGAGTGACTAACTATACAGGACAGTTTTGATGGACACAATCTATAAACCTGTCAATGTGTCCTGTCCATTTTACCAAGAGCCATTTAAAGTTTCAATACAATCCCAGTGAAAACTCCCATCTCCTTCTTTGTACACATGAAAAAAAAAAACTCTAAAATTCATGTAGAACTGTAACAGATCTAAATAGAATAAAATAATCCTGGGCAAAAACAACAATGTTGGAGGAATTACCTTTATAGATCTTAAGAACTATTACAAGGACAATATAAATAATACGTTGTTGCCATAAATACACACATGTAGAACAATGAGACAAAACTGAAGACTCAAACATGATGACAGGTAGTTTAGCAGTTTACTATTAAAGAGTTTGCCAAACACATATGGTGGAGAAAAGAAAACATCTTCAGCAAATGGTGCAGAGAGAAATTGATTTTCCAAATGCAAAGAATGAAATGAGACCTGTAGCTATCACTTTGCACTACCTCTGAATGGATCAACATTTCAATGTGAAACCTGAAACACAGAAACTGGTAGAATAATATATAGACATGACCCTATGTGTCATAAGTGTAGGAAATGTCTATTGTATCTTCAGTGCCAGAGATACTCTCTTCCATCTCCTGCATTCTGTTGGTTATTTTTGTAACTGTAATTCCTGTTGGTTTACTCAGATTTTCCATTTCCAGCCTTCCCGCAATTTGTCTTCTTTATTGCCTCTATTTCAGTTTTCAGATCTTGGACTGTTTCATTCATCTTGTTAATTACTTTCTTTAAAGATGTTATTGATTACTTCCAATTTTTTGTTTTTTTTCCTTTGAATTCTTTAAGGGTAGTTTTCATTTCCTATTTAAAGGCCTCTATCATCTTCGTAAACTAATTTTTAAGTACAATATCTTCTGCTTCTTCTGCTTTGGGATGTTCAGGTCTTGGTAATGTAGCACCATTTGGTTCTGATGGTGCCATATTGGTCTTTATGTTGTTGACTCTATTTTTACACTGGTATCTACCCATCCTCCACTCCAGGAAAGTGCTGTCTGTGTCTGAGGGAGCCTCATTTGGTCCAATTTATACTCTTAGTGTAATGGGAGCTATGGGTCTAATCTGGGCTATTGGTCCAGTCAGTACTGATGGGTTCTGTGTCTCACGGAGCAAAACCTTACTCCAATGGGGACACCAGTGTGCTATGTCTCAGGGAGCAGCTATTCCCAATTGGTGCAATTCAGGACCTGTTTTCTGTTCCTAATTGGTGAAGAGTGGGCTACAGTTTTCATTGGTGTCACAGGGGAGAGTTTTCTTGGTGAGGGGGTGAGGCAAGAGGCAGCTGGACAGTCCCTGGGACTCCAGTGGCTTGGAGAGGGGCACAGGATGTTCCCACGGGATCTAGGGGATAGGGACCTGGTCTGTCCAGTCTAGAGATAGGGTCTCACCTGTTTCCTATATAATCCAGAATATATAGAAAGTAGCCTGAGAACAGTGTAAAAGAATAGCAAAACACAGAAAAAATCTGGTTACAAATAAAATCTATAGTTTTTCCTACATGAGAAGCTAAATTTGACTACTTTGTCATTAAATTACTTCTCTGCACTTTATTCAACTACTTCTATCTCACATCTTTCTTTCATCTCTCCTGTTATCTTCTGTCCTCTCTACTCCTGCATTCCTCTGATCTTCTCCCCTCATCTCTTCTTTGCTCTAATTCTCCTTGCATTTATCTTGCAACCAAGGACCAAGTACCAGAGATTCTTCTTCAGGGAAAGAAGACTGAAGTCCACTAATGAAACCTCAAAATTTTATCTGTGGATGGTTTCCTGGTTTAACTCATTCTGCCAGCATCCAAGTTCAAAGAACTTCTGCATTCAAATGTCGCTCCTCATTCCAAACCATCAAACTTTTTATATATTTATCAAAACAGAATATAATGGAGGTTGCCAGAATACATTGATGACTGCAAGCTAGTAAGGTATATGAGATTAAAATATAATACTAGTTTGTTATCCATAAAACTATAGTCTTTACTCACTTCTAGGGAACAAAAAGTTACACAAGTAGCCTGATGTTTCAAAGTATGTGGTAGTACCTTCGTTTCCCTGGACTTGAAAGGCACACAGTGCCCTATGAGCCATGGACTGTACCCTGAAAAACTTACAGTGTATTCCTCTCATGGAAGCTAAACTAGGAACTCTCAAGGATCCTCCAAAGAAGCCAAAAGTTGTTGCCACAGCAGCAGAATGAGGAAAAGATGGTAAAAGCCATGGTAACTGGAATATTGCCAGGATGGATAGTAGGGAAATATCATTTTATTTTATTTTTATCTTTAAGAGTGTTCATTGTACATGAAATGGTGTCAAAGTAGGGCTTTACAAAGAAGATTATATTTCACTGAACACATGTTCCTCATACTCTTCAGCTGTCCTCTTCTTGTTTCTTTAATTCTGCATACACACACACACACACACACACACACACACACACACATATATATATATATATATATATATATATATATATATATAACCATAATTTTATGTATCCATATAACAACTGTGAACAATAAACAGAAAAAGAATGTGTGTGTGTTTATTTTCATTTCTTTTTTTTCCTATCTCTTATTTCTTTCACTCCTTTGTTTTTTGAGCCCATGTCTCCCTATATTTCTCTTGCTGTTGTGGAACTCAATAAATAGGTATTTGAACTCACATATCTGCCAGCCTTGCCTCCTGAATGCTTGGGTTGAATGTATTGGCCAATATACCAATCCTGTAATTGGTTTGTCCATGAAAGGCTTTATTAATTTAATGCCATCAATTCTCTCATTTTATCCATTTTTCTACAAGCAACATAGCTTTGTCCTACTTAATGGTTAAAATAGGTAAGTGGACAAAGTAATAAACTGCTTCCTATGTTCCTATGTTCATAAAAAGGGATTAGTATAACTGTCAACCTGCATCAGGGAAGCTTCTTTTTAGCACACTATTGTGATTAACACACAGGCCCACAACCTCTCTAATGTACTGAGAATAAGAGGCTCTAGAGGGGCCAAGTGGTGGTAACACATGTCTTTAGTACCAGCACTTGTGAGGCAGATCAGCAGATCTCTGAGAATTTGAAGACTGCCTGGTCTACAGAAAAAATTCCAGGACAGTCTCCAAAGCTACACAGGGAAACCCTGTCTCAAACAAACAAACAAACAATCAAAACACACAAAAAAACCTAGAAAAAAATAACTCTGGACATGTCATCTTTAAGTGAGATATCTATATGATACCCTTTTTTTAAATACTCAGGGATCATTTTGGAAGAAGATAGAGAAAGAGTGTAAGAAACAGAGGAGGCAGAAGATTTCAAGGAAACAAGTTTTCTCAAGACCAAACAGGGCACTTGCACATGTGAATTTACTAGTTAGGACAGTGTGCAAAAAACCTGCACAATATCAAACTAGATAAAATTCCAGGACAGTAAATGAGGTGAGTTGGTCACAGTCAGAGCTGAAGAGCTACTGTCCTCAGTTGATTTCTGGGAGAGGGTGTGTCAGATTTCTTAGATAATTCAGCAGTTAAGAGGCTAAAAAAATTTCATAAGTGTCCCTACATTCCTACATACTAGCATTGCTAAGTAGACTCAATGCTTCAATTTTGTTTCTTTTTTTTGTTTTTTGTTTGTTTTTGAGGGGACATATGAAATTAAGAAAGTATAGTGTTGGGAAGATGTAAAAAAGAAATTGGAAAGGAGGTAATGTGAATGCACTTGTCTATAACTCATATGCATCTATAAACTCTCAATTATAATTTTAAGTAATAAATGTTATATTTTTAAAAGAACTAAGTTAATTTATGCTGAAGATGTCAATGAAACCTGAAATACAATGAGACAGAGAAACTTCTCTAACTTATTTATCAAAATGACCTCAAAGTTTCTAACATCTTCCATAGGATGCCATGTCACCCTTTAGGGATCATAAAACCCAATGCCTCCAAAATTGTCTCTGTGGAGATATTAACAGGAAACTCTTAAAAGACTTTCTTAATTGGCATCTAAAAAAAATGTCATAGATGATTTTTACTCCCAAGACAAGCACTGTCATCCCATCGCTACTGCAAGTGAAATGCTAATTACCATTCTGATGGGAGATGAGGTCATAGACAACAGGCTTGAGATGACTCTCTAATGTACTTCTATTTAAGAGTAAGAATCTGATCAATGAACCCATCATGCTGCAGAAGTGTGAAGCCAGGTGAGTACTTTGTATTTTAGTTGGAGCAGAGAGCTCCACCAAAGGAGAGAGACCTGAGTAAGTACTCATATCTGGTAATGGGAATTTCGGGTAGAAAGTGATCCATGGAGCAGAGATAAGCTGAAGAATAATTCCATAACTAAGAAGTGAGTATTAAAGACAGAAGTTTTCTTAACCTTGTATCAGTCCCTATTGGTTCTTACTATAAATGTCCCACTGAAGGTGACAGTGGGTACACCAGGATAATGCAGGCCATGTGCAAATGTGGGGAAGTACAATTGATATCAGTCAATGTGATAATGGATCTTATCCTCATGATTGGTTGAGTATTTTTAAGTATTATTATTATTATTATTATTATTATTATTATGATTGATGAACTTATCATGGTTTCATGAACAGTGTGGACTTTAAAATGGACATACAAGAAGCATATATCCCTGAGAAGATGCAGGGTGTAAATATGATTATGTAGTAAAAAAGTGTTCTTATGTGACACTACATTTATCATCTGGTTAAGGAGGCAATAACTGAGTCTTTATTGAATGACCATTGGCTAGATGACTGGTTTGAAACTCTCTCTCTCTTGAACTTGGAATGATAACACAAAATGAAAAGTATAGATTAAATACTGGGTAATAGCAACCAGGAACAAATGTGTTCTGAGTTATCCCCTAGATTAGTATTTCTCTTATGTGAATTAGAATCTGATACTATTCTTCCCTCAGTGTTCATTGTTCTTACTAATGCAACACAGAGACTGTACTAGCAGTCCAGATCTCTACCACTCACCCGCATTTTTATCCATACTAGTGCTATATCTCACTGGACAATATTTAAGTTTTCACGTTATTATGATTATTCTTTATTGTCTTTCATGCATCACCTCTATTTAACTGCATCATAAATTTAATGTAATATATAATTCCTTGTAAGAATTTTCAAATCATCCAGTTGCGGTGGTGCATACATTTAATCTCAGAACTTGTGAAGCATCAGTAGATACATCACTGTGATTTTAAGGCCAATATTATCTCCATTTGTAGTTTTAGGGCATCTAGTGCTAATAATGACACCTTAATTGAAAACAACAAAAACAAACAGCAAATATGTGCAGAATTTTAAGTGAATTGTTTTAGTAACATAATTTTGTTCTCATGCCATTATTTGTTAATCATATGTTAGTATTTCTTATTGTATTTTGTACAGAACAAATGTTAGTAATTCCTCTGTAATTATCACTATAGCCTATATCTCTGAAGTAGAAACCATGCATATTTCTGGTGTCCTCTTGAATATCAGGTCTAACTCATACTTATGAAATTAAATTGGGAGTTGGGGTATCATTCTATCACATCAAACCACACATAGAACTCTCTATTTCATTAAAATCTCTAAAGCCTTGGTTTTCTAAAGCATTATTTTCACAAGGGAAATGTCACTTGGAACCCTGTAGATATAGCTAAAATCAATAGTGTAGGCTTTCTAAGACTCTACATGTCCATAGAATTCTATCATGTGTATATTGATTAATTGGTCCTGACATGTTAATGAGCACATATGGATGTGCTCCCACAAGCCAGATGCTTCCAAGACTGGATTATAAACTCCAAATATTTTCAGTGATAAAAATAAATTAATTTAGGTTGTTAGAGCTTGAATAGGTATGGCCCCCATCAACTCAAGCGTTTGAATGCTTGGACTACACGAAGTGGCACTATTAGGAGGTATGGCATTGTTGGAGGAAGTGTGTCACTGTGGAGGTAGGCTTTGATGTATCATCTACTCCAGCTACACTGCTGATAGCTGCTGGAAGCAATGGCTTCATCAGAGGTACAGCAGATGACAAAGTTCAGATTTAACCCATCAGGTGTTTTATTCTCTGATGGAGGAACTCTTCTTCAAGCAAGGCTTATGGGACCATAAACTCTGAAAACTGATTGCTTATTTCTCTAATTTCACATGTGCAAAAATAGTTGTAGAGTCTCCTCATTACTGTGCATTTTCATGTAATGTGTACCTGTAATCTCATGTAGGAGTAAGTCAATGTCTCCCCAGTCATAGAGTGCTTCATACAATTAGCTAATCTAAAACCACAGAGCATATTCAAAGGAGACCAGATGCCCTTGAAAATGAATTCATAAGATAAACCTTCACAGAAAATACACAAGGAAAAGTTTCCATATCCTAACTGTAGAACCAAGGTCAGGCCAAAGCAACTTTTGTGCCACTTCCCCGCTTGCTAAAAGTATGGTGAATAAAGATTTAACTCCCTGCATAAATTCTTCAGCAGCTAGATTCCTCCTTCTACTCATATGTAAGTTTCTTTTTATATTGTCTTCTGTTAGATGTGTATACAGGTATGTAGAACAATGAAGGGAGGAGAAGCTTGAGAGAAATGAAGAGAATGATCATCATTACATGTGTGAGTCTTATTCCCTTAAATAAATAAGAATTATTCTTAAGTACTGCTACCCTGAAAGCATTCTGTTTCTCACCATGGGACAATGCTGGGAGCTGTTCTCACAGGCTGCAATATCTCACCCAGTGTTGATGAGACTCACATCACTTTATGTAGCCTGCAGATCAAGAAGTAGATCTCTCAGCTACCTCTCCAGCAACATGTCTGCCTGCACCCTGCCATGATTTCCATCGAGAAGATAATGGACTAAACCTCTGAAATTGTAAGCCAGCCCAAATTAAATGTCTTCTTTTATATGGGTTACAGTGTCATAGTGTCTCATTATAGCAATAGAAACCCACTAAGACCTGCAACATACAATCTAATAGGTATTATAATAAAAACCTGGATCCAGATATTGGGGTAATTACCGAAAGATCAGAAAGAAAAAGAAAAAGATACTGCCATGTCTCATCTTTCCAACTCCATGAATCCTCTGCTTGAAAGTCTCGGAGCCCTCACCCAAAAGGGTTCCAACCAAAAAGGGCTCAGCTGAAAAGTCTTCAACCAAAAAACCTTTAGCCAAAAATGGGTTCCAATTCCTGTCTCCTCATGTATTATATACCTTTCTCTGCCCAGTCATACCACTTCCTTCCTAGTGCTGGGATTAAAGGCATGTGGCTTCCCAAGCAAAAGAATGAATGCACCAGTGCTGGAATTAAAGGCATGAGACTCACAAGTACTGGGATTAAATGTGTGTGCCACCACTCCCTGGCTCTGTTTCTCTCCTAGACTGAATCAGTCTCATGTAGTCCAGGGTGGCTTTGAACTCACAGAGATACAGACAGATCTCTGCCTCCCTAGTGCTAGGATTAAAGATGTGTGCCAGCACTACCAGGCCTCTATGTTTAATCTGGTTGCTTGCTCTGTCCTCTGTTTCTCAGTCAAGCTTTATTTGATACACAATATATCATGACAAAGACTAAAACTTTCAACATGCACTGTGGTATTGCTGTGATAGTTTGTATATGGTTTCCTGAGAGTTTCCTCCCAAGGCAAGGCACTGATGGACATTCTAACACACTGGTGTTTCTTTCCTACCATTTATATACTAGAGTAAGGAGTTGTGCACGTTTATGCCAGACAAAGTTTCAATAAAGACACTGAAGATTTCATCTAGGCATCACTGATTAGATATTGTCCTTCTCATTGCAGTTTTTGCTGGCATATATTTTTCCTATTTACTTTCTGTTATGTATTCTGTAAGATTTCATTAAACTAGATATTCACTTATCTCTAACAGCCCTGTCGTGTGTGTGTGTGTGTGTGTGTGTGTGTGTGTGTGTGTTTATGTGGTGTGATTTTTATAAAGCTAGTTCTTAACTTAATGCGATGTAAGTTGTGTCTTGAACCATCATTCTAATCCACTATGTGCTTTAAATAATTTTTTTAGATATTACTGCAACAGAGTAAATACCTAAAGACCACTCAGCATTACCATAGTCCAAATTGAGAGCCTGTATTATGTGGGCTTGGTGACTACCTGGAGAGAAACACTTCTAAGAGAGCAACCTCAAATGCACTTGACAAGAAGCTGGTATGGGCAGAAATGGCAGATAACCTATATCTTGGTTGACAGTTGGAAGGAGGAAGTCACACAAGCAAGAATCTTAACAGAAGCTAGACAATAATTTGCACATTTGACACCACAGTTTCTAGAACTGTTTTGGGTACTTTGCAAGGGACATTTTATGGAGAGGGTAGAAAATGAATTTAGTTTCAGGTTAACAAAAAGATGGCTCCACAAATGATTATATGGAGGAAACTTTACCTACTCACAGGACTATACATCTATTCTTAAGTGGTATTATAAAGTTCTCATTAGGCGGGCGGTGGTGGCACATGGCTTTAAGCCCAGCACTTGGGAGGCAGGGGCAGGCAGATCTCTGTGAGTTCAAGGCCAGCCTGGGCTACAGATAGAGTTCCAGGAAAGGCACAAAGCCACACAGAGAAACTCTGTCTCAAAAAAACAAAATAAATAAATAAAAAGATAGACAGACAGATAGATAGATAGATAGATTGATAGATAGATAGATAGATAGACAGACAAATAAAGTTCTCATTACATTTCTTATTATTCTAGATGAGATACACATTAAAAATTGAAATATTTAACATTTGTAGTCATTATTGAAGTTGTTTTCCTTTTATACCATGACTAGCAAATCAATATATTCTGGTAGATTTACATCATGTATGTTTGTGTGGGCTGTCACTTTTTATTGTTTCTCACAGGCCAACACCATGTTGTTCTGCATGACTATTTTCTCTGAAAATTGATGGATATCCTTTCATAAATATTTACATCCTGAGGTTTTGGGCAATCTCACAGTTACTTACATGGGAAGTAATTACTCATGTCATAATTTTGTGATGAGGTCTCTTTAAATGGTCAGGGCTGATGTTCATCTCATGAGATTAAAGTAATCTTTGCTTCAGTCTCTGAGATTGTTCATGAATTAAAGGCATCTTCTTCCATTCAGGCTGCAAATATTTGTCATTATTAATTAGACTGAGAAATATCAGGACCATATTCCAAAGAAAATTTTGCTGAATCACAAAATGGATTTATTTAATCTGGCAATTAGAATCATTTTCTTATCACAAATTACCACTGGAATTCTGGGAAATCTCTCTCTCATGTTCTACTATCTAGTCCTTTACTACAGAGAATGCAAACTAAAGCCCACAGATTTGATTCTCATGCACCTAATGGCATCCAATGCCTTGGACATTCTCTCTGCAGGAGTGCCCCACACAATGACAGTTTGGGGAATGAAGCAATTCGTGAATAATTTTGGATGCCAGCTTCTATTGTACATGCAAAGATTTGGGCGAAGTGTGTCCATTGGCAGCATTTGCCTCCTTAGTGTCTTCCAAGCCATCACCATCAATCCAAGGGGATTCTGTTGTAAAGACCATAAATTCAAAGCTGCAAAGTACATTGGTTGCTCCATTGACCTTCTCTGGGTCTTGTACCTGCTGATAAATTTCATTTTCTTTGTGTACCCTTTTATTGAAAGGAATAGCAAAAATGTGACAAGAAAACATGATTTTGGATACTGTTCAATTGTAGGGAGTGATGAAATCAGTGGCTCACTCTATGTAGCATTGCTTTTGTGTCCTGAAATCTTCTTTTCCGTGATGATCACCTGGTCCAGCAGCTCCATGATTGTCATTCTGTACAGACACAAGCAAAATGTCCAACACATCCGCAGTACTACGGGTTCTAGCAGAACCTCCCCTGAGTCCAGAGCTACCCAGAATATCCTGGCATTGGTGGCTACCTTTCTGGTTTTTTATACCCTCTCCTCCATCTTACGAGGTTGCATTGCTTTTTTGCATGATCAAAATTGGTGGCTTGTGAACATCACCCGCTTCACTTCTCTATGTTTTCCATCTTTTGGCCCTTTTGTTCTTATGAATCATTATTCCATTCTGTCCAGATTCAGTTTGGTTTGGAGGAGGAATAAAACCTCTTAATCTTATTTTACGTATTTACATGATATGTTTTGCTTCATATCTGGTTGTTTACTCCCCCATAATACTCAACATTTAAAATCAGAAAGTTAAGAATGAAACACCTAGTCTTTCTATCATTAACCAAATGAGTGTGGGAGTTTTGTCATCTGCTTGAATCAGCAGACTGAATGAGCTGAGATCCATTACATTCTTGAACTCACAACTGGGAGAGTCTTCCCAGTGCTCAACTGATGTTTGAAGGAGCCCACAAAAATGCTGTAAATAAATTTGCCTGTCTTGGTGCTTTCCTCCTGTCAGGGCATCAAAACTGCTTGATGAAGTCACAAGAACCACTTTGTACCACATTCTAACAGAAAAGAAAACTGAATTCATAGCTGGAAATGAACATGATCTTCAGGGGGCCCTGAACCCATCACAACTGCTTTAGCCTTCACCAGTACCAAAAAATCATGTTAATATGTTTCACCATCTGTAGAAAACAATTCAAATGAATGATGGTTTTGATGTGATCTTGAATTAGGTTATCTACTATTTTATTAAGAATTTTTTGGATTATCAGTGACAGTGACCTATAAATTTCCTTTGTTATTATTTTTCTTTATTTGCTTTGGCATCACAGTAACACTTCATGTTTCATCAAAAACTTTTGGAAACCATTAATAAAATTAATTGTATTGGGTATGGAAAAGAGAGAGAGAATAGTTAAGTCCTGTGTAGAGAGGCAAATTTGAAGTGGTGGAGGGAGTGAGGAGTGGGCTGAGGTTGGTTGCTTGTTTGCCACCTGGGAACCTTTGTGCTGTCTGGGTCTGAGCTGCAGCTAAGGGCCATGTCTGTGCCCATGGCCTTGCACCACCCATGGACTGTGTTGATGTCTGTTGTTCCTGTTACTACTGAAAGTCATGAGAATAGGCCTATATAGAGGTGGAACCACCCCTTGCTGGCTGGAACACTATAAAGAACTGTTCCTAACCATCCTAGGTCAGAGCAGTTGAGAGTGCAGGTCGTGTTCCTTGGCTGGGCAGTGTGACAGAGCTGACCCTGTTGGCAAGGTCTCGGTGCACTGCTGATGAGAGCATGAAAGTGGGGGCATTGGTCCTGTCCCCCATGTGGTGGCCTGTTCAAGGAAAAGATGTTCTCCCCACTCATACCTTACCACCAGTGGAAAACAGAAGAGCTGACCTAGTACCACATTCACTGCAACATTAGTGAGAATAGACCCTGTACCTGTCCTATGCAGCAGAATAGAACTGACCCTGTTGTCAGGGTCCCAGGTGATTCAGCTCTAAGAATGAGACTATGGGAAATATGATCCCACCCCTCATCTATCATATGGTGGTATGAGGGAGTGAGAGATTTTTTTTCCACCACATCCCTCACCACCTGTGGCAGGTGGGAGAGCTGGCCTTGAGATCATAAGAACTGATGAGCTGTCCCAACATCTCACCAGCTGTAGCACTAGGGAGAGCAGATCCTGCACCTCATCAGGGAAACACAGTAGAGCTGACCAAGTTTACAATGGCAAGTTTGAACCAAACTTGAGGGCCTGAGCATAGGAGAGCTAGCCTTACTACAATCTGTCATGTGGAGGTATGGGTGGCAGAGAGATAGCCCCTTGCTCCTTCCTCCTTCCTGCCTACAGCAGGCAGCAGAGCAGTCCTCTGGGTCATGAAAATGGAAGAGCTGGCCTTGCCCTACACCAGCTTCAGGACTCAGGAGCAAAGACCCTGAAGCTCACCTGGGTGCTACATTAGTGCTGAATCTTATTGTGTGTGGGGGGAGGTGGGGGTGGGAATGGGGTGGGGGGGTAAACCTACCTTGAGATCATGAGAGTGAGAGAGCTGGTCATATGCCCTTCCTCTGTCAAGTGGTAGAGAGGACAAGGAAAAAAAGGCTCTGCCAGTCTTGTCCCTTTGCACCCATCATGGATGAAACCTACCTGTGCCCCTCATCAAATGCAACATACAGAAGAGTGGGCCTTGAACCTGCCTGGGAAATACATTAGGGGTGACTCTGCTCAAAGGGACACAGGATTGTCTGCCTTGAGAATATGGCTATGAGAAATCTGTTCCTGTCAATAGTTTGCCATATGGTATTGTAGCAGTTGGGAGTGTTGTATCTGAGGTCATGAGAACAAGAGATCTTACCCTGCCCCTCACTAGATGCATCACTGGTCAGAGTATCTCCTATACTCACAACAAGTAGAGATATCCCTGGTGGTATAGGTGTATTTGAGCACAACCTTAGGCAATGAGAGCAGAGCTGCTCCTTAATTCTAACTACATAGAACTGGGGAGTTATGCATATTGGGAAAAGAGAGCTAATCCTGGGCTTGAGGATGAGAGAGATCTAGTGGGATAACCACACAATCAACCTCCCAGGGCTATGGGTTTCCCCAACCCCTCATCCACACCATCTATGATATGCTGGAGAGTGTGAAGGAGCTAGTACTACAGACACAATGTTGCAATATCTACAGGACACAGGACAACATCAGGACAGCCAAAAGCAGACCGAGTGAGGGCCCAGTATTGATGATGCTGCAAAATCCAGAAGCCTCCATCCAGACCAATGATGTATGGTAATTAACACTTACAAGCGATGATATCAGCACTAAAGGATATACAATGTGCCTCATTTTGTCATACTACAACTTCCATGACAAGATTTTTCTTTTCCTTTTTTAAATTTCATATTCTTTTAAATTGTTGATTTATCCTGGGGTAGTTGCAAGGGAAGAGGTTGCATAGGAGGGAATGGGAGATGAGTGGGATCAAGATGCATGATGTGAAATCCACAAAGAATTCATACAAAGTTAAATGGAGAAAAAACAGAAAATAGCTTCTATTCTCATACAATACATCCTGATTACACTTTCACTTCCCTGGGCAACTTGAAGTTCCTTCCCTCCCAGGCACATCCATTGCCTTTCTGTTATTAGGAAATATGAGACTTCTAAGTCATAACATGCAAACAGAACAAAATAATTTTTTTCCTATCAAATTGATTAATGTATTGAGATTCAAATGCCAGAGAACCTAGTTTCTTTCTGATTAAACAGATTCCCTGAAGAGAAAACCATTTACATAACTTCATTTCCTCTTTGTCCTGGATTTTCTAAATCCATGATGCCTGACACAGGTCCAACTTCTGATGAATACACAAGTCCAATTCTCTCTCTCTCTTCACTGCATGTTTATCTTGCACTTGATAAAATATGTACATATTATCTACTAATTATCATTTACAATTTTCCATTTACTCCGGACCATTTTTATCTGAAATTTAATATAATTATGGCAGATTAATTTTACTATAAGCCATACAGTACCCTTCCAAACATATCTATTATCACTAGGGAAGCACAATCTCTAAACTGATCATAAATCCTCCAAGGATATCCTAATTTGCAAAAATCTAAGGACACTTTAAGCCTCTCTGACATAATCTTGGGCATCCTGTATTCTTGATCTATTTGACTAATGGCCTTGACACTAAGTTCTGTCTTTCTGATTTGTGTTCTACTTGGCATGCTTTGGTCTGCACAAGAGTTATTCTGAATATATGCACCTTCTTATTTTTTATTAGTTTATACTATGACCTTTTCCATATAAGATCATTGTGCACATTTCATTTTGATTGATTCTTTCTTTACTCCATCTCCTTATTTCCACTTCTCTGCTATTTTTTCTTATACTATTTCCTATTATATATGAATTTTGTTATGTTATGTTCACTAACTTCCCATCATTTATTATAGTTACAGAGGCAGCACATTTTATTGAAAATTTCACATATGAGGACTGTATTTACTTCATTCCCCCCCTCCCTACTCAATTTTGTTAGTCACCCCTACAGCCTCCCAAATTCATAGACTCTTTTACTTTAATTATATGTGTATATATGAATATTTATAATCTGCTATGTCCATTTAGTGTTGACTATATGTATATATATTTAGGGTTGTGTACTAGTATTAGAATAACAATTAATGGATTTCATCCCTAGAGAAGACAATTTCTCCCTCTTTCTGCACTAATTAATTACATGTAGATTTTGTTTTTTTTTTTTGCTTCTTTTTTTCATGGTCTTTTCTTTAATCATTTCTCTTTTTATTGAATATAAAATCATCTCTCACATGTGATGCATCATTAAGATGGACTCTTGTAAGAATTCATAATTTTTGTGATACATGTAGTCCTACTGTTGTCATTTTTCTATTGGTAATGATCTTATCGAAAAGAATTGCTAAAACTTTTTATATTTTCATCCATCCTTAAATATTTTTCTGTTTAAAGTTGAATTTTCAGAAAGTATAAACTTATAGCTAAGTTTTACCTTGCCATGCTAAATACTGTGATTACCAGCAAACAGTACATGCCATTCTTGAGGAATAAGAAAGCATGTCATTTTCACTAGCATTTTCGTGGATTTGGAAGTGTCCTGGCTGTGGTGAACAGTCATCCTTACAGTATCCTTCACTTGGAGTTGGCATGTTGCACTGTGCCTCATTATCAATATTCAATTCAAATTTGTTGCAGCCATGTCCCTGAGGTTCCAGTGGTGAGAATGCCAAAACCATTACTTATAATTTAGAAAGAGAGAAAGGGACAAAGACAGACAGACAAATAAGAGTGAGAGAGAGAGGCAGACAGACAGACAGAAGAGATCACAGGAACCATCTCTCCCCATTAACCACATAAGCCTCTGGGATTCTCGGGCTTGGAGGCATGCACTTTTACCCACTGTACCATCACTCTAACTCCCTGATTCACCAGACCCCACCAATGGGAACAGACAGACTTTGCAGGACTGAGAACATCTGCATCAAATAACATTATAATGATAGGATATCTGCAACACTACCATTCATCACCCCTAAAAATAGTCCTATTTTAAATATAAATAATTTTGTTTATCTGCTGTTCTTTGCTTTGTTCCATCTTATAACCCTTGTCTGTGATGACAAATTATCCTATGGAGTCCTGAAATATTTTGTAGGCCTATATAATGTAATTATAAAATACAATTACCCAAAGACAACAATGTAGCCATGTAAAGATAAATTTAACATAACATTGAATTCAATAAAGTTAAAAATAGCCTCGAGGCCCATGGCAGCAGCCAGCAGTGACATACAGGCCCAGCGGGGGCCCGCAGATGTAGACAGGCACCGCAGCAGCGACAAGCAGAGGCAGGTAGGCCAGAGGCAGTAGCCAACAGAGACATACAGGCCCATCAGTGGCCTGCAGAGGTAGACTGGCCCAGCAGAGGCAGGCAGGCCTGGAGTGGACGCAGGCAGGCACAGCAGCTGACAGCCGAAACACAGTCACAATAAAGACCAGAATCAGAGCTATTACACTCTGAAGAGCTAGTGAAAACAAACTCTTAATCAAAAGCTTGGAACAGGTATGCCTCTAATCCCAACACCTGGGGAAGGAGCTATCTCTGTGGGACAGAACCAGAACGAATCTGAACACTCCATCTGAGGACAAGCCAGGGCCCAGCTGCTGATCCTGTGAAACCCAACAACTTGGAGGTGTTGGTGAGACTACCCCGCTCAGCTGAAATCCATCCGGGAGAGGATTCAGATGACCCATCCAGCAGGCCAGGTTATTCGAGGGTCTGGAGGAGGGACCACCTGTGAATCAATGGGGGGCGAGAGGGAAAGGAGACCAAGCGCGTGAAGAAAGACAAAGCAGTCTGAGTTGTGTCAAGGCCTCACTTTATTGACTGGTGTTAGAGCTTATAAACAGGGCTTCAGGTAGGGAGGGGGAGCAGGAGTGAGGAGAGGACAAAGAAAATTCCTAAGGAGGGTCAGCAGGAGGTCGCTTTGGTCCCAGGCCCCTGCAGCTAGCTGATTTAAAGAGGTTTATTTAATCCTACATTCCTAGGTTAGACTAAAAGCCTCTTATTTACACGAGGCTTGATAAATCGTGGCAGGTAACACAAGGTTCAAGACACAGCTGTCCAGAGTCGGTCTCCAACAGTTCCCCCTCTTTTCTCAAAAATGGACCAAGTCCATGTGATCGGGGTTGTGGAGGTCTGAGAGAGCCTCTGTCTTAGGCTATACAGGGGGACTCCCACGCATGGCAGGTGCCATGTTGAGCCGGTCTCAACGACCTCTGTACACTGTTGTCTCCTGCGTGGGCCCTGTACTATTCCCGTCATTGAGTACTCTCTAGCAAGACCGTGGGGACATTAGGGCTTTAGGACACTGAATCTGAGTCCTTGATGGGGCTCCTGGCCGGCCTCCTCGGAATCTACTCTGTGATAATGAATCGAGATGTGTCGTGGTAAGGCCAAATCAATCTGATTTTTGATAAACCGAGTCAACCACTGAAAGGCCTAGGGACCAAAGGTAATGAGAAGGAGAAGGAAAATAATCAGGGGGGCCAGGTGGGTGGGGATCAGGGTAGAAAGCCAAGGGGATTCTTTAAAGCTTTTATATAGAAGGGCAAACCCTGCTCCTAAGAGCAAGAGCCGCATCTTACTGCAGCCCCATAAAGGCTAATAAAGGAAAAACCCACAAGATTACAATTCCCATACAATTTGGTTTCACAAGATCATGGTCTGGGTACAGAGTGATCACAGACGGGTAATTTGCATCAACAGGTACATTTTTTCCTGAAACCTCAAGAGGGGGGGGTATCAAGGCAGGAGTGGAGTTTACACAAAGGTCACAGTGGTCCTTCCTGGAACACCTGCAACTATCCCAGTCACAGTTGAGCACCTCTCTTAACAGAAATCTCTTTACATTGTTATATGGTTGCAGGGGAGATTGAACAATGGCTAAATCAGGTTGCTCTTAGAACTAGATTTTTAGTTTCTCATTTCCTGGTGCTTGAAGTTTTTTCTATTCCTGAGGCTTGGGGGTGTAAGCCTGAAGGGCTAGGGTCTTTCACTTCCCCATTTTCTTTTTGGCAAATTTTAATCTTAAAATTATGGCATTACATTTGGTACCTCATGGCCTATTTTAGTAACTCATGGCCTGTAATGGCCATGCATAGTTCATGTATAATTAGCCATCTTGTCTCTATGCCAGAGAGTTTTTCTTTTGACCCAGCATTTCAGCCTTTTTTGAACAAGGAAAATGGGATGATGTATTTTCTTCTGGAACTGCTTCAAGCTGGCATTGGGGCGTCGTTATCAGGGCCCTTCCCCCAAAAGGCTGAAAAGCTGGTCAAAGACTAGGCAGGGGGCATTTGTCAGTAACATGTAGCTGCCTGACCCCATAGGGACAGAGAAGAATCATGTTAGCTGTGCTGGTCCATGTTAGCCTTTAGCACGTCCGAAGCCCACAGTCATCTGGAGCAGTGGAGTCAGCAACTGAAACTTGGAGGTGTCTGCCAGCCAAGTAGAAATCTGTTGAGACAGATTTAAACTAGGAACAGAGGTTAAAATTTATGAACTTATTTGAAACCTTAGGTCCATACCCTTAGTAAAAAGCAGTAATCCCAAGACCAGGAGAGAGGAAAAATACCATCTTTAGGAATACTTATCTGGGGTTCTTTCGACCTCTGTGGAATGGGTCTATGTTTTTACGACTCTTTTGATCCTTTGAGGCCTTTTTGCAGAATGACATAAAAGTTTTAGATACATTAGTATTACCAGTCTGTACTGAAATCCATATTGTAGACAAAGCAGATAATGGGTATCTGTAAAACAGCAGAAGTAGACTTATACCTTTGAGTCCCAACAAGAACTACAAATTTGGGCATTTTACTTCTGTCCAGAAAGCCAGGTGTAAGTTGGACAGAGATTTTAAGCCTGGTGAAAAGCACTTTTAGGCTTACATTAGACATATCTATATGACATCTAAAACAAATCCAAAATGTTGAGCTTGTGACTGAACAGTAAGTGGTCATTGCTCTACCAGCTCATCAGGACTCCTAAATGTTAAGCTCTGAACCATAGAACAGGAGAGTAATCTGAAACATATCTTATTTTAGACTCATACCCGAATCTTTATGATTTATTTAAATTTTTACATTAGAACATTTTTTTAAAAGTGAGCTTACAAGCTAGCTATGGCCTTGCAGAAAGATCTGGTTGATGCTGCCATGCTGACAAAGTTAGAGCTAGCCTAGTCATCAGTACTGTCAGAAATCTGAGAAGGATAAACTATATCTGAGTGCAGACCAAGAAGCTTCCAATCCTATAAATTACAGTGATCAATCCCTACCCAGGTCTCTATAGCATTGGAGGTACCAGTCAGAACAACATCAATCTTCTACCACCATCAAGCCCATAAGGCAGAGTACCTTTTCTGTGGAATAGGGACACGGAAGACTGACAGTGTCCTACTACTTGTCCATAGTCTGGGCTGGGTCCTGGAGGCAGGCATTGCATTGGGGCATCTTGCCCTGTGGTCAGTGTCTTTCGCAATTCAGGTGGCATCTTCTTGTCATCTTCTTTGGAGACCTTGGGAGTCATTGCTAGGAGCTGGGGAGCTGGGAGTCTCTGTTTCCAATAGTAAGTTTTTAATCAAATAATTTAAATGTCATATTCATCAGATCATTGACAGGTTTGAGGACCATTATCTATTAAATGTATCTGAGCCAAATAAATTTAGGCCTAATCTTGAAAATATCTCTAAGTTTGGTAATAATGACCAGGCTAATTTGTTCTCCTATAGATATATTAGTCAAATATACTTTTCAGTTTGTTTTTATTTAAATAGAACTGTTTATGCTTTAAACTAGTATCTGGATAGCCAGATGACTAGTATTAACTTGTATTCCTTGACACAGAAGGACATGCATGCAAACTCAGACATTCAAAACCAAACATACATATGGCCACATTTTCATTCATACCTGCAGAATAGACAGACATTTTTAAAACTATGACCCTTTGGAGTCTCCATGTAACAGCAGAATAGCAAGAGAAAGAAATCTGAAACATGTTTACTTAAACTTTAAAGTTAGAACTTAAAGTTTTATTATATTTTTTAAACCCTCATGACATGCTTAAGCCTTTAAATTTTTATATCTTAAACTGCTTCCTTAAGTCAAAAAATCATTTATTTAAACTTTTGTCTCAACCAACAATAATTTGAAATCAATTTTCTTAAATGATGGCAAGTATTTGTAACACATTGAACTCAAATGACCAAAACCCATGTAAATTTTTATTTTTCCTGTGGAAACAAAAGCATAATTTTCCTTGTATCTTGAACTGGTGATTTAACATTTCTTTATTAAGCAATATCAGTGTTATGCCCAGATCACGTCCCCAAAGAAGGCATTGGAGACCTCAGGTACAGAATGTAAAAGCAAGGTTTATACAAATGAAGTTTACAAGCCTCGGCAGGGGGGCTAGTTCCAAACTTCTCACACACAGCAAGGAGGTTGGAAGGAGCACATGTCTTTCTTTGTAAGGCTAGCACAGACCACATAATTCATCTCCCACCGCCCACATCCCTCTTTTAGGTTCATATTAGTAGTTTTTTATGTTATGTTGGTTCATATCAGTAGTTTTTTATGTTATCTTTATTTTTCATTAGTTTAGCAACCGTGTTTAGGGGTTTTATGAGCTGTCTCTGGGGTTTGGGGAGTTTGGGATGTTTTATGACCACTTAGTCTCTGTCAGATGGTCATATATCCTAACTCTGTGTTTTCTTAAGTTTCTGTAGTTGATAAAGCCACCTGGAAAAAGGCGTCTAAGTTCTTATCTACATTTAAGAATCCTGGTTTTAGCTTCTCTTTGTCTGTAGGGGATGAAGTTGGGGGGTGGTTACCGAGGTTTAGCAATCAGGACAGAGAAGGGTTAACAAGAGAAATTCCTGGCTGGCAGAAGAGACTTTGAAGTTATCACTGTAAAGGAAGGGAAGGGGAGCAGTGGTCATAAAGTATGTCCTTGGCTGCCAGTGTTCCTGAAAAAAAGTTTTTGTTAACTCCTCTGACTAAAGTCAGATTCTCTGTTCAGTGTTCACACAGTTTTGTCAGTTGCAGGCAGCCATTGTCCTGTCCAGAGCAGGACATGAGAATCTTAGCCCGCCTGTACCGAGAGCACGCACCCCCACCCTCGTGAGAGCAGACAGCTGCCTAAGTCCTGACAGCAAGAGAGCTAGGGAGGGAGGGAGGTGGCCCTCGCTGTGCCTCTCTCTCCTTCTCTCCGGGAAAATAAGGGAGGTGAGTAGCAGAAACAGATGACATTTACACAGACAATCCAAGTACCGGCACATCAGCACTGAGATGATGATGGCCTCACTCACAGCAAGCAAGCCTCTCGATTGTGGCTCACACATCCTTCTGGTGGGCTAGGCAAAGGTCTAGTGGAGAAGAAGGGGACTGTCCCATAGCGTCCGTCACAGTCAAGTCAACAATGAGAACAGTTAACACACTACACACAAGACTAAGGGCACACGAAAGAAAAACTTTGCCCCAACGAGACAACCAACAAAGCTCCAAGAACAATGACAGCCTGATGTGCTCTGTGGAGAGTGACCCTCCAGTCTCAATCACACCAAAAACAATCCAGACTGAGGATCTCTGTCCTTGATCAAACAGACATCAGGGGGCTTTCACATCCCTGTCAGTCAGACATGCACCTTATTTCTTGGAAGAGAAACAGAGTGTAAAGTAACAATGACCACAATAAAACATACAAAAAAAACCCCACAACATGGCTCTAACAATTTCCCAGGACAAAATACAAAGTGGCACTTCCTCCCACCATGGGGAAAGGTACCCAAAGATGCTCCTCTCCTGAGCACTCCCTGGAGGAGACACCTAAAATCAAATGGTCACCTCTGAGATGGCCCCAAGTGGCTCGGGACTAGGGGGTCCCTTGCCCAAATCAGGGAATGAGACGTCTCTCTTTCCCTCCCAGGATCACTGTCCGGACACGTCTGTCCCAGTGAGAGCCTGCAAAGTACAAATCAGTCGACCGGCACAAAACTTAACGAGACAAGACAGAGACAGAGACAAGACAGAGAGCGCTCTTACCGGTAGATGTCAATAAACCTCTGGAACCTTGAGGGTCCCGGTGGGGTCTTTTGGTCTTTTGTTCAATGTGATTTGTGGCAACCTCACTCTTACCGTCTTCTGGGACGGACACATCGTTTAATAGGTCCTCAGCAAGTGCCAGAAGATGTGACACCCTACTATCCTTTTCTGAATCCTATAAAACATCTCTGATTACTCCATAGAAACTAAAGACTGCATTGGGGACATTCTCTCTATCCTTAAGCAAGTTATTGATATCCTTTCTGACTTTATTCCACGTCAAAGGGTGGATGCCCGGGCCATTAAAAACCAGCCAGGGACATTTTTCTTCCACAAAATAGAAAAACTTAATTAAATCTTTTTTTTCTTTCTTTTTGACTCTTATTCCCCTCTCCCTGATTTCTTCATTTCCTTAATGAAGAGAGCCTCTTTAGAGAGTGCTTTACCCATTGATTGATGAACGGCACTTACCTCAATGCTGCCTACGGCGCACGAGTGATGCTGTTGGGGCACCTCTACCCTAGTGAGTCTGGCCAGACCACGTTTTCTCTTTGCTGTCCAGTAGTGAGCCGCCGTGCCTCGAGCCCCACGTTCGGGCGCCACTTGACCCGTCCAGCAGGCCAGGTTATTCGAGGGTCTCGAGGAGGGACCACCTGTGAATCAATGGGGGGCGAGAGGGAAAGGAGACCAAGCGCGTGAAGTCTGAGTTGCTTCAAGGCCTCACTTTATTGACTGGTGTTAGAGCTTATAAACAGGGCTTCAGGTAGGGAGGGGGAGCAGGAGTGAGGAGAGGACAAAGAAAATTCCTAAGGAGGGTCAGCAGGAGGTCGCTTTGGTCCCAGGCCCCTGCAGCTAGCTGATTTAAAGAGGTTTATTTAATCCTACATTCCTAGGTTAGACTAAAAGCCTCTTATTTACACGAGGCTTGATAAATCGTGGCAGGTAACACAAGGTTCAAGACACAGCTGTCCAGAGTCGGTCTCCAACATTCAGATCCCTACAGTTTGAAGTCTGAAGAAACAAGATCAGCTGAGGAGTTGACCAATGAACAAAATGCGACCTGGGAACACAGAAGAAGGCGCTGCCCAGCCACCAAACCAGATCACCAGAATCATAAGTATATACTTCACCAACTGACATCAGCTGCCCCTGAAGAAACAGCCCAATTACACCAATTTAACCAAGAACTCCTACTAAACAAAGAATAAAAATTAGAACAAGGGAGGCACTCTCAGACACAGACACCACCTGCACCGCACAGAGGAAGAGATGAGTAGACACCAGTGCAAAAATACAGGCAACAACATAAAGGCCTATATGAAAACATCAGAACCTAGTGATTCTACACCTGCAAGACATAAACATACCATGACAGAAGAAACAGAAGAAATCAACCCTAAAAATGACTTTAAGAAGATAATAGAGGCCCTTAAAGAAGAAATAAAACATTCCCTCAAAGAGGAAATAAAAACTTTCCTTAAAGAGGAAATGAAAAACTCCCTCAAAGAGGAAATAAAAACTTCCCTTAAAGAGGAAATGAAAAACTCCATTAAAGAGGAAATAAAAAACTCCCTTGAAATGAAAGAAAAAAACGAACAAAAAATGGGAAGAAATCAAAGAAAGCCAAGAAAAAGCAATTAAACAGATGAAAGAAACATTCCAAGAACTGAAAAATGATTTTGAGACAATAAAGAAAACACATGCTGAGGGAATGCTGGAAATATAAATCCTGACTAAATGAGCAGGAACTACAGAAACAAGCATAACCAACCGATTGCAAGAGATGGAACAGAGAATCTCTAATACTGAAGACACAATAGAGAAAATAGATTCGTCAGTGAAAGAAAACACTAAAGACAAAAAAGTCGTAACAGAAAATGTCCAGGAAATTTGGGACACCATGAAAAGACCAAACCTAAGAATAATAGGGATAGAAGAAGAATACCAAATCAAAGGCATAGAAAATATATTCAACAAAATCATAGAAGAAAACTTTCCTACCATAAAGAAAGAAATACCTGTGAAAATACAAGAAGCTTATATAACACCAAATAGGCTGGATTAAAAAAAAAATCCCCTCGCCACATAATAATCAAAACACTAAACACACAGAACAAAGAAAAAATATTAAGAGCTACAAAGGAAAAAGACCAAGTAACATATAAAGGCAAACCCATCAGAATAACACCAGACTACTCAATAGAGACTATGAAAGCTAGAAGATCATGGACAAATCTTATGCAGATACTAAGAGACCATGGATGCCAACCCAGATTATTATACCCAGCAAAACTCTCAATCACCATAGGCGGAGTAAACAAAATATTCCAGGATAAAACCAGATTTAATCAGTACCTGTCCACAAACCCAGCCCTACAGAAAGTACTAGAAAGGAAAATCCAGCCCAAAGAAGCTAAACACATCCATGAAAAATCAAGCAATAGATAATCTCACACCAACATACACCAAAGAAGGACAACACCACACAACCACAAAAAATAACAGGAATTAACAATCACTAGTCATTAATATCCATCCATATCAATGGTCTCAACTCACCTATAAAAAGACACAGGCTAACAGAATGGATAAGAAAACAGGACCCATCCATCTGCTGCATACAAGAAACACACCTTAACTTCAAAGACAGACAGAAATGCTCAATCATACCACAAGAGTACTTGCTCAGCTATGTTCATATTAGCATTGTTTGTAATAGCCAAAACCTGGAAACAACCTAGATGCCCTTCAACTGAAGAATGGATAAATAAATTGTGGCACATATACACAATGGAATACTACTCAGCAGAGAAAAACAATGACATCACACGGTTTGCAGGCAAATGGATGGATCTAGAAAAAAATCATCCTGAGTGAGGTAACCCAGACTCAGAAAGACAAATATGGTATGTACTCACTCATAGGAAGATGCTAGATGTGGAACAAGGATGACTGGACTGCTACTCACATCACCAGTGAGGCTACCTGTAAAACGGGACCCCAAAAAAAGACACGGAGAAATGGACGAGATCTACATGAACAGCCTGGTCATGAGTGGGAACAATGAAGGGCGACGGTCGAGGGAAAGAGAGTGGGAGATCCTAGCTGGATCAAGAAAAGAGAGGGAGAACAAGGAATAGGAGACCATGGTAAATGAAGACCACATGAGAAAGTGAGAAGGGGAGGAAGCAGAGAGCTAGGGAGGCCCACGGAGATCCACAAAGATACCCCCGCAAAAGACTGCTGGCAATGGTCACGAGACGGCAGGAACTGACCTACTCTGGTGATGAGATGGCCAGACACCCAGATAGTGGTGCCATAAACCCCATCCAAGGACTGAGGAATCTGAAGGCATCATCCACGGCTGGGCCCCTGGTGGAGCACTGGGAGTCTAATTAGTGAGAAAGAAGAGGGTTTATATGAGTGAGAATTGTTGAAGCCAAGGTTGGATAAAGCACAGGGACAAATAACCAAATGAATGGAAGCACAGGATCTATGAACCAAAGGCTGAGGGGCCCCCAACTGGATCAGGCCACCTGAACGGGTGAGACAGTCATTTGGCTTGATCTGTTTGGGAGGCAGCTGTGCATTAGTGCCAGGTCCTGGGCTCCTTGCATGAGTTGGCTGTTTGAATCCTGGGACTTATGCAGGGACACTTGGCTCGGTCTGGGAGGGGAATGGACCTGCCTGGACTGAGTCTACCAGATCAACCCCGGTCCTCGGGGGAGACCTTGATCTGGAGGAGGTGGGAATGGGGGGTGGGCTGGGGGGAGGGGTGGACAAGAGGGGGAGAACAGGGGAATCTGTGGCTATTATGTTGAACTGAATGGTGTTGTAAAATAATAATAATAATAATAAAAAGACCATCTAAAAAAAAAAAAAGAAAACAGGACCCATCCATCTGCTGCAAACAAGAAACACACCTTAACTTCAAAGACAGACACTACCTCCAAGTAAAGGGCTAGGAAAAGGTTTCCAAGCAAACAGACCTAAGAAACAAGATGGTGTAGCTATCCTAATATCTAATAAAATAGACTTCAAACTAAAATCAATCAAAAGAGATCAGGATGGACATTACATATTTATCATGGGAAAAATCCACCAAGATTAAGTCTCAATTTTAAATATTTATGCCGCAAATGCAAAAGCACCCACATTCATAAAAGAAATACTAGTAAAGTTTAAAATGCACATCAAACCCCACACATTAGTAGTGGGAGATTTTAACACACCACTCTGACCAAAAGACAGATCTACCAGACTGAAACTTAACAAAGAAATAAAGTACCTAACAGATGTTATGACTCAAATTAACTTAATAGATCTCTACAGAACATTCCATCCTAACACAAAAGAATATACCTTCTTCTCAGCACCCCATAGAACCTTCTCAAAAATTGACCACATGCTTGGACACAAAACAAATCTCAACAGATACAAAAAAATTGGAATAACCTTTTATCTTATTGGACTATCATGCCTTAAAGTTAGATCTCAACAACAACAAAAGCTATAGAAAACCCACAAACTCTTGGAAACTGAATAATGTCCACCTGAAACATCAATGAGTCAAGGAAGAAATAAAGAAAGAAATTAAAGATTTCCTAGAATTCAATAAAAATGAAAGTACAACATACCCAAACTTATGGGACACTACGAAAGCAGTGCTAAGAGGAAAATTCATAGCTCTAAATGCACACATAAAGAAGATGGAGCAATCCATACCAATGAATTAACAGCACAACTGAAAGGTCTAGAACAAAAAGCAAACTGACCCAGGAGAAATAGATGCCAGGAAATAATCAAATTGAGGGCTGAAATTAACAAAATGGAAAACAAGAGAACAGTACAAAAAATCAATGAAACAAAGAGTTGGTTCTTTGAAAAAATCAGCAAGATAGACAAAGCCCTAGGCAAATTAACCAAAAGGCAAAGAGAGAGCACCCAAATTAACAAAATCAGAAATGAAATACATGTTCATAGCAGCACTATTTGTAATAGCCAGAACCTAGAAACAACCTAGATGCCCATCAATGGAAGAATGGACAAAAAAAATGTGGTACATATTCACAATGGAGTACTACTCAGCAGAGAAAAACAACGAAAGCATGAAATTTGGAGGCAAATGGATGGATCTAGAAAAAATCATCCTGAGTGAGATAACCCAATCCCAGAAAGATATTAATGGTATGTACTCACTCATAAGTGGATTCTAGATATAAAATAAAGAACAATCAGACCACAACCCATAGAACTACACTGAATAAGTAAACCCAAAAGAGATGAAGGGAAAGATTTAGAATCATGTAGAAGACAAAACTAAAATCAACTTTCACAAAAGCAGCTGTATCAGTAGGTAAAGAAGGTATGTGAGCTAGATTATAAATAAAAGAGAAATAAGGTATTTCTGGAATTCATTAGTTTGTGGATTTTCCTCACTCAGGTTTTTACATAAATCACTGGGACATCTTGGAGGGCTTCAAATATCCAGTGCTCCTCATGTCCATGGAAACCATAAATCAATGCCCAGAGCTGCAGATGGAGAACATTGAATTGCTTGTCCATTGAGACATTTAGGTTAATTTTTTTATCTCAATATAATCCAAAAGATATTGAAAGGAACCAGAGAACAGTGTTTAAAAAAACAACTGTACCTTCTATAACGTGTTTACATGTAAAAGTCATTATTTTTCCTACATGAGGAACTTAATATTACTGGTTTGTCATTGATTCTTGATCTCCCTTTCATCTACTTCTATTTCCCATGTTTTCTATTCTCTCACCTCTCATCATCTCTCCTCTCTACTCCTGTTCTCTGCTTCTGCCTAGTCATCTCTTCTTTTCTCTAATTCTCCCTGAAATGCTCTTCCTACCCAGGACCAAGTTCTGGGATCCAGAGATTTTTCTTTAGGGAAGAAATACTGGAGTTCACTCTTGAACTCCAAATTCCTATGATCTCCTTTTTAACTGCTTCTGCCAGCAACCAAGTTCACAGAACTTCTGTAAACACATGTTGCTTCTATTTCTAAACCATCAGACTTGTTCCAGATTCAACAACACTGGGTGTTATGCAGGTTGCCAGGATACAACGATGGTTGCAAGATATGTGTTGTACAAAAGATTAATATTCAGCCATATTTCTATACTCTTCCCTGACTTCTGGGAACACAGACATACTCAGGTGGCCTGGATGCTTCAAAGTCTGAGGAACTGACCACCTTAGTTTCTTAGGATTTGGAAGGCACACAGTGCCTCAGGACCCATGGATTCTACCCTGAAATAACTATGATGCATTCCTGTCAAGGCAACTATACCAGGTAAAGTCAATGATATCTCACAGAAGACAAAAGTTGTCACTTTAGGAAAATGAGAAAAGGACAGTAAAACCCAGGTAACTGGAGTTTTGTTAGGATAAGGGAACAAATAACATTCTATTTTACTTTAGTTTAGTTTTTGTAAATGTTTATTGTACAAGAAACCATGTCACAGTAGAGCTTTTCATACAAGAATATATTTCACTGAGAACATTTCCCTCAAACTCTTCAACTGCTCTATTCTTGATTCTTGTCCAGGTCTGCAATGTTGTCCTGGACAATTTTGATTGTATGTACACACACACACACACACACACACACACACACACACACACACACTTTTGTATATCTCTAAAACATCTATGAACTACAAACAGGCAAAAAATAATATGAGTGGTTTTTCTTTTCATTTATTTCTTATCTTTTCACTTTTCTAGTTTTCATTCTTTTTATGTGAGCCCGGTCTCCCTACATTTCTTTTGTTGGTCTGGAAATCAATCCATAGACCAGGTTGGCATTAGAATCACATATCTGCCAGCCTTACCTCCTGAATACTTGGGATAAAGACGTGTGTCATCATACCAATTATAATATTGGTTTATTCATGAGTGTTTTTATTCACTGAATGCAATTATATTTACATCCATTTTCTAAAAGCACATAAATGTGTCCTACTCAATGGTTGAAAAGAAATCTAAGGAATATATATATATACACACTCATTTTTGTTTAATGTATTTCTGGTTTTGGTTTCAGGCTAATAAATGTTTCTGCTCTTTGGAAGGAAATCATGTGTGGTGCTAGAACCCAGAATTTGTGAGTTCATAGATCTAAGAGAAGAATCTGCTATTGTCACTTTACTAGAGTAGAAAAATTACTCACCAGGTTCTAAATGTCTGTTGTTGTACACCCAAAATAGTATAGGTTTCACCCTTCATCAAAGAATTGTGACTTACAACACATGCAAACCATTACAGTGAAATTAAAATAACAAATCTCCGTAAATTATTCACTGTGTGTTGGAGAGCACTGTCTCATACAAGTGTACACTACAACTGCACCTAAGCTGTGGGAATCATAGTAGAAGAAAGGTTTGAAAATTGCAAGTGAGAAACCGGAAGTTTGCTGTGAGAATGTATCTTCTAAAGAAGTGGCTTCTTAAACATGATCTGAACAAAGATTATATTGATAGACATGCTAATATGGAAGGGGTGAATCTCATGAATCATGATCCATAGAAAAAGTGCTTCAGACAACCAATATATGCTCAAATTGGGTGAAGTAGTCTTCCACAAGAAAGAATTTCCCAATTGGTCATCAAATACCTATTGGTCAGCCCTGAAATCTTATACCTAAAAATATGTAAAAAGGAGTTTGTCTTTATTTAAGAACATATGTGTCTTTCTGTGTGCGTGTTTCCTCCTGAGTGTGTGTGTGTGTGTGTGTAACAGCATATAAATGTTCATAGGACATGCAGTTAAAAAAACATGTAGTATACATGTGGGTTGGAGGCACTTAAGAGAGAATGGGAACTAATTAGAGGATACTTCAATTTCAAAAATGAAAGAGATTACATTTTAAATTTGAATTGTTTGCTTCATGACAAAATCCACACTTCTCACTTTTCTCAGAATATTTTCATACCATCACTATAAAATTCATTTATACTACATGATATTAAGTATTCTAATACTGTGCTAAATGTGATATCATGCTTTTCCTTTTACTCCTACTTCAATAGAAGTTTTCAGACATAAGTCACTATATTCTTCTGCTGAGTACAAGAAAATCATGAAATTTGACTATTTGACAAGTAAGAAATCAATTGAATATATCCAAGAACAATTTTAATATCCTGTAATGTGTAGGAGTCTGTGCTCCCTAGATGGTAGGTTGTTCCTGAATGTATCATATACTTGAGATCATGAGGAATCAAGGTGGTAGTCTACTGGAAGCTCATCCCTTCTAGATTGTTTTCAATGTCTAGAAAGTAATTAATCATGAACCTTATTGAAGAGCAAACCCTGAAAGCTGTAACAGCAACAAGGCTGGTGCAATTGTTGCATGAACATCATGGGAGTAACCAACCATTTGACGAATGAAGTAAAAACCCACCTCACATGATGGAACCTGTGCCTGTCACCACTATCAGAGACAAGAGCCTGTGGATCAAGAATAATTAGACCCTGGCAAAGAATATAATACTATTATTCTGCTAAGTGGATATCGCAATAAACTGTTTTCTATGCACTTCTGTTCATACTAAATATTTGTATATCTCTCAATGCTCATCAGAGAAGTTTCTTTTTGTACTTCATAATGATTAACACATAGGACCACATTGTTATTACTGATGAGATTAAGAGACTCTGGAAATTTCACCTTAAAATGGAACATCTATATCACACCTTTTTCTCCAAAGACTCAGGGACCATTATGGAAGAAGAGACAGAAAGAATTTAAAAACCAGATGTGGCAGATGATTCCAAGGTTTTGTAAGCAATAACATGTCACTCATTTGAATTTACTTGTTAGGACAGAATGAACAAAACCTGCATATAATCAACCTAGACCAATCCTAGCACAGTGGAAGATGTTAGGTAGTTCCACTCCTAGTTGAAGAGCTACAAGTCACAAATGGCTTCTGAGAGACACATTGTCAGATTGCTTAAAGATTCAACCTTTAAGAGGTTAACAATGCACCCATAGGTTTTCCTGAGTTAGGCACTTATGAAAATAAGTAACTAGTCTCGTTGTTTGCTTTGTTTTGGTTTGATTTTTTACAGATGAGATTTAAAGAGAATGATGGTTGGAGGATATAATAAAGATATTGGAAAAGAGATAGTGAGCATGTGTTGAACTATAACTCACATGCATCTATGAAATACACAAAGAAACAATTTAAGTACTAAATGTTATAGAACTTCACTTTTAAAGAACTAATTTAATTTGTGCTGAACAAGTCAGTGAAACATTTATGCCATGGAAAACAGCACTTCACCAACTTTCTGATGAAACTGACCTCAAAGTTTCTAACAACTTCCACTGGCGTCTTTAACAGTCTTCATGGATCATGAAACCTCAATGCCTCCTAAAAAGAGTTTGTCTCTTGGGAGATATTCACAGGAAACTCTTAAGCATGTTTGCTAATGGGAATCTGTAAACGTTTCACAAATTATTTGTCTCCCAAAGCCAGCACTGTCATTGTCAATGCAGATGAAATGAAAATTGCAGTTCTGGAGGGAGGTGAGGTCACAGACCTCTCCCTCAGGTTTGAGCTGACTCTCTTATAACTACTTCTTAAAAGTCAGGATCTTCTGAGTGAACCCACCATTCTGCAGATGCTGCGGACATGGGAGCACTTTATATTTTACTAGGAGTGGAAGAGCCAGAAAATGATAGATACCTGGGGAGTGCTCATGCCTTGTAATATACATTTGGGGTAGAAAAAGTTCTGTGGAACAGAGAGAAAAGGCACAAGAATAATTCCATATCTAAGAAGTGAGTGAGAAAGACAACAGTGTTCCTCACCTAGTGCCAGCTGTTTGTTCTTACTGTAATATAAGTCTAGTAATGTGGGTGACTGTGGGTATACCAGGATAATGCAAGCCATCTCTGAAGGTGTTGAAGGTCTATTGTAATGAGTCAATGTGATAATTCACTTTACACTCTATGATGGGTTGACCTTCTTTGAAGTAGTTTTTAAATTACACTCATCACTCATGATAGTCATTATTTACACTCATGATATTAATCACATTTGTGGTATTCATTGATTACATTTGCAGTATTCATTCAGATATATATATTTTAAATGTCGAATGTCATTTCTTGAAGGGGGTAGGAGGTTAAGTACAGGCTTACAGCACAATGGGAGGACCCCAGAGCGCAGAAGTTCCCTACTGATGTTTTACAATCTTGCATCTAAGCTGTTAATGCCCATTATTCAGGATACACAGACAAGGAACTTCCTTTAATCATTGAGGAAGGTGGAATCTGGCAGAGAATTAGCATTGGGAGGATATCAAGGTCAAGGTCCGCAAGCAAAGCAACAGATACCCAAAATGGGGGTCAGGGCCCTGCAGGCCCCCTTTTATTAAAAATGAGCTTCTGACTTGGGTTGCGTGGGATGTCAGCAGGTTACCTTACCCATCATGGAGTTGCCTGCCCAGACCACACAGGTTCTCTGTCTTAGGTTGTTGAGTGTCCCCCAGGAATTACCCGTCTCTGAATACTCATTATCATACCGGCTCAATCATGTGTGAGTTGCATTGTTAATTGCTACCAAGATCTCAAAGTGGTACTGGGCTTGCAATCTGTGTGTTCAATACAGAAAAGAATGGGTGAGGTCCTATCTCACCCATAGCCAGTTGGCTAAAGGCAACTGAGCCATTCCCTTCCTTAAACAGCCATTACTGTGCGTTGGAGTCCTTGTAAGATAGTATCCCAAAAGCAAGTGGAACTTGAGTTTATAAGTTTATAATTTTCAAAACCAATTAAGATGTATATAACTACTGAATTAAATTCATCATGCCCAATAGAATGAAAGATTAACTAACTGTGGTAGCTACTTTTGTTGCCAGGGTCTCCACTGTGCTAGCTGTAGTAAGCAATTATGAAATGGTAATCCCAGAAACAGTAGCAGTGGTATGTGCCATTGTTAAAACAGCAACAGCAGCAGCAGCAATGTCAGATTCTCTTCTGGTTTGTGGGGACATCCACTGGCAACTCCAGAAACACGAACCACCAAGGCCCATTTTTATTGATACCAGCATGAATTTAGCTGGCAGCTCTTCTGGAGAATCCAATCTCATGGCTACAGTCCTAGGCTTTCATTAATGCTTACCGAAGCTGGCTATATTGGGCTCTCAAACTCCATTGGCATCAGAAGGGTAGATTTTTTAATGGAGATCCATTAGGTTTCTGTCATGTTGGGCTTCAGCAGCAGCCACAGGGTGTCGTCAGTGCTCAGGAATCCAAAGAGGAACCTCATTGTCCTGAGGAAAGACATATACCAAACTCTGGGACCCCACAAACACTAGATCGGGTCTTCTCCAGGTGCTTGTAGAAAGATCCTTCCATCACTCCAGAGGGTGATTTGGAACAGGAGCCCTCCAGACTTATCTGCATCAGATCCTCCAGCAGAATCTACCAATAAACTCCAGCAGAATCCACCAATAGAAAAATTTAAAATATATAAAACAAGGGAAAGAATAGAATGTGGAGAGGAATAATGAGTTCCTAGTTCACCCTTTTTTTAACTTTAGTATAACATTTGTTTGTTTGTTTAATATTTCAATTTTTTTATTTTTATTTTTCAAAGTTAATTAATTAATTATTTTTTTCTATTATCAGCTTGATAGAGTATGTATTTTTAACTTAATAGTGAGATGTTTCATTGAGGTTGCTCAGTAATAGAGTAAAACTGAAATTTATTATAAGCCACAGTCATCCTAGGGACCTCCATGCTATATTTATAGCCTCCATGGTTCTGTGGGTTGTAGTCTGATTGTTCTTAATTTTATATCTAGAATGCACTTATGAGTGAGTACATACCATGACTGTCTTTCTGGGTTTGGATTACCTCACTCAGGATGATTTTTTCTAGTTCCATCCATTTGCCTGCAAATTTCATGCTTTCATTCCTTTTCTCTGCTGAATAGTACTCCATAGTGTATACGTACCACATTTTTTTCATCCATTCTTCCATTGACAGGCATCTAGGTTGTTTCCAGGTTCTGGCTATTACAAATAGTGCTGCTATGAACATAGCTGAGCATGTATCTTTATGGTATGAATCAGCATTCCTTGGGTATATGCCCAAGAGTGGTATGGCTGGGTCTTGAGGTAGTTCAATTCCTAATTTTCTGAGAAACAGCCATACTGATTTCCACAGTTGTTGTACAAGTTTACATTTATCAACTGGATATAGAGACAGTAGTAACTTTGTCTGTATTGTTTGGCCAGTGGTAAAATGACTGGTTGGAAAACTCTCTTTTTGGACTCAGAAAGCTAACATGGAATGTATGGTAGTGTACTAGGCAATGACAGCTAGGGCCATATGATCTGAAACATCTCTCTCAGATTAGTATTGATAATGTGAACCTGATACCAGGCCTGTCGACACAGTTTAATGTTGTTACTTATAAAACACAGGATCTTACTCATAAAATGCAGGTCTTGGCTGTACCAATCAGATCCTTTTAATCCACACTAGTGTTATAACCCATTGGAAAATATTTAATGTTCCATATTATTCTAATTAATTAATAATTCTAATTAACTAATAATTCTAATTAATTATTCTAATTATTATTCATTGTCTCTATTTAATGCATTATGAATTTCATTATAATATATAAATCAACATAGTAAGAGTAAAATAATCCAGTTGCGGTGCTGCATACATTTAATCTCATCATTTGTGAAGGAGGGGGTAGGAAGGTCTGTGTGAGTTCAAAGTCAACATGATATACATAGTGAGTTCCAGGATATCCAGAGATGCATAGTGAAACCTTGACTTAAAAAACAACAACAACAAAACATTAACAAATTACAGAATTTATGTGAATTGTCTTAGTCAATTCATTTTCTTCTCATGTTATTATTTGTTAATCACACATTAGTATTTCACGTGTACATGCATTGTTTACAGAATAATAGGGTAAGTAATTTATCAATCATTACCACAACAGTCTTTATTTCTGTAATAGCAGCAATGCATGTTTCCATTGGAATCATAAGCACCAAGTATATCTTGTACTTGAGAAAATAAACTGGGAAATGGAACAACTTTCTATAATTTCACGACACATGTAGAACACTATATTATCTTGTAAAAAGAACTAGTAGAACATTTTCTTATACTTTCCTCAGCTTGTTGCCACGTTCTGGAAAAATCCATTTTTAAACCTTTACTACTGACATAATTTTTCTTATGAAATTCTGAGTCCCCCAGCACACTTCTTTTTTTTTTTGACTTTACAAAGAGAAAATTTTATTTAGTAAATAGTCATTCAAATCACAGCACTCCAAGACTGTGTAAATTCTTTTGCTATCTCAAAAATACAGGACCTTGCACATTTCACATTTTGACATTTCACAGAATATCATGCATGGTGTTAGCTGGGTCTGATGGGCATAAATGGAAATTTTGGCTGATGTCTTCACCTCGTAAAATGTGTTCACCTCAGAGGGTAGGAAATTGGTGTCTGCAACATCAGTGATGTCCTGAGAGCCATGGCTTGTTATATTCACATTGTATTTGGATGGTGATTAAGCCTTTATTTTTGCTTTTGAAACTTAAAATCTGGGGTACATATTCAATTTTTTTCTAATTTGGTATTTTCTGCCTTTTAAATTTATATTAACTCATTATTTTTGCTAGCCAAAGTTTTATATGCTCTCTGAGAGACTTAGTCTTTATTTGACAAACTAGCCTTCAAATCCTTCAAGTAAACACTCCCATACAACATCCCAATACCATCAAAAAGTCTTAGACACAGCATCAACATTTTCATTCTATTGAAAAGAAACAGTCTTTTAAATAAATAACTATAAAAGGCTGTCCTTTAGGTAACAGAGTACGCAAAGGAATTCTAGATTATAGAGAGCCCATCATTGGCTGTATTACTTTGTTAATAGCTCTTATATTTGTTACCATTCTCCATTTGCCATGTTTCTTTTTAATAACAAATAGAGAAGAGTTCAAAGGGCAGGTTGATTCCTTAATATGCTGAGCATTTAACTGATCTTATACCAGCTCTTCTAAAGCCATCAGTTTCTCTGTAGTTAAAGGCCATTGCTGAACCTGTACAGGCTTGTCTTTTAACCATTTTAAAGGTAAAGCTCTTGGTGTCTTTGGAAGATCAGCAGTTGTTGTACCCTGTTCTTGTATAATATAGATGGCTGGTGACCACTAATTAGAATACCTTCTAATATTTCTCTCAGAAACATGTGTTAGTTTATGATTTTTTTCTGAGGTTGGAGGAATGTTAATCTGAGTATTCCATTGTTGTAATAGATCATGGCCCCATAAACTCATAGCTATATTAGCCACATATGGCTTTACTTTTCCTCTCTGTCCTTCTGGAGTTATTCATTTGAGCCATCTTACAATCTGTTTCACTTGAGATAATGTTCCAATCCCTAACAGCTGAACATTTACCTTCTATAGAGGCCAATTTAGATCCAACATTTCTGGTGCAATTATTGTCACATCTATACTTGTATCTACTAAACTGTCCAAGAAAACATCATTTATTCATACTTTTCATTTTAGTCTTTGTTCATTTATAGAAGTTTGCCAAAAAAAAGCTTTATGTTTTCTTCTGAATTTTCTCTTCTCTCTGCTACAGCTGTTCTAACATGCTGAACATCCTGGTTTATTCCAATATGTAGATGGAGTTATCTCCAGTCCCACCTGGGCCACAGCCTCTCAGACCCAAATAAATACACACAGGTTAATATTATTTAAAACTGCTTGGCCATTAGCTCAGGCCTACCATTGACTAGCTTTTACACTTAATTCAGGGCATTTTTGTTAATCTGTATGTCATCACGTCTTCTGTGGCTTTACCTGTTGCCTTTACATGTTGCTCCCTGGACAGCAGGCTGGTGTCTCTCTCCCAGCCTTCTTGCTTGCACCATTCTTTTCTCTGCTTGTCCCGCCTATACTTCCTGCCTGGCTACTGGCCAATCAGCATTTTATTTATACAGAGCGATATCCACAGCACCAATAGGCATTTGTTTATTTAATTGCTCTGAGTAGAGGTTTCTTCTGTTGTGGCAGGAAAGGTCTGAAGTGATTTTGCTGTGGGGGCCTTTATGAGGACACTCTGGAAGTTTCCTGAGGACAGAGGCAAAGGATTACCTTGTCTGTCCCTTGTTGATCTATTTTGTTTGGTCCAATGTTTACCTTTATGACACCTTCTGCATAATCTAGAAGGGAGGGGTATTCTGTTGCCCTTGTTCCTTGAATAAACATTCTTTCTAGGAAAACCCTGTTTATACTCCCTTTTCAAATGACCTTGCTTTTCACACCCAAAACATATGACATTTTACCTCAAACCTTTTGAAAATTTCTTCTCCTATCCACATAACATCATGGCCATGAGTCTGAACATTAATTGTGTCCCTGATTCAATATTCCAAGGGTGTAGATCTTCCCATTAATGCCTGATTATTTTTTAGCATGCTGTATCCAGATTCTCAAAAGCCAAGGATTCAATTATTATCTGTCTAGCTTCTGAATTTTGTATCATTTTATTTACTATTGAATACAGCCTTTGTAAGTAATCCATGAAGGATTCTGTGGGCTCCTGTAAAACTTTTGTGAATGGTTCAGTTTTCTTTCCTGCTTCCTCAATTCTCTCCCATGCATTCATGGCTTCCATGAGCCATAGAATTAATGTTTGGTTATCATATAAATATTGTATTTGTATATCAGTGTATTTGCGTTCTCCAAGAAGCAGATTCTGGAAAATTTCTACACCTTTAGCTCTACATTGATTTTCTATTGTCTTAGCCTCATCCTTAAACCAAGTGTGCCACTGGAATTGTCCTCCTGGCTCCAGGATAGCAGTTACCAATTTTTCCAGTCATACGAATAATCCTATTGTAAGTTGATCATGAGTTTAACATATGCTTTATGAATGGAAAATGCACTCCATAGGATACTATGGATTTCTTAAATCTCCTTAAATCTAACATTACCACTTGAGTACAATTAGCTTGTACATGCCGTTAAGCAGGTAGTTCCTGTATTGCTACTAGATAAATTAAGTTTAATTGTTTGAAAACAGGCTGTTTCTCTGTAATTGTATAATTCAATCCTGAAAAAATTTCACCTTTAAATTATTTTGTATGGGTCTGAATTTCTCTGTAATTAATTTTAGCAGGGCTTTTAAAATATTTTATTTTGGCACTAAGTTGACCAATTTTTTAATAGAAAAATAACAATTATTAAACAAATATGTATAATTGATGTTACATACATCACATCAACATTAATTATCCCCTCATGTAATTATTCCATTTTCAGACTGCCTAATGTGTTATCAAACAAAGACCAATTTCCTTCCACTATAAAGCTTTTTCTAAATTTTTAACATGGGAAAATTTTTTTCTCTTTTAACTAGTTTCTCTTTTTAAGATATCTGATATCTTAATTGACTTACGAAGTCTGTGTAGAAGTCTGAGGGTATTTCAAAGAAGTTACCTAGCATGGTTGCAATCTGAGATGGGAATTGAGAGAGAGAAAGAGGGAGAGAGAGAGAGAGAGAGCCTACTGCTTGCCAGGAGAAGAAAACAAAAGCTCAAGTCCAGCCACATGCTCCGGCTTGAGCCATTTCAGGTCTAAGCCAGGATTCTGTAAACCCATAAGCAGCCTAGCTGCTTGCAGCTATGGCCTCTTATAGCTGAGATCATGTGAGTTGGAGATCTGGCTGCAAGAAGCCCAAGCTGTGTGCAGCTGCATCACTTGTAGCTCTAGCCAGGCTGGGGGCCTGTAAACTCTGCCCGTGCCAAGGTATGTAACTCCTGGCTGATAAGGCCAACAGTTTTTTAGTGACTTCTTGCTACAAGGGGACTAATTGTAGATGAATTTCTAAGCAGTCTTATTAAATAAGAAACAGAGTCAAAAACAGGGGTGAAAGTCATAGAGATCAGAGGAATGGGAATAGCCACCAGCTAACCTTAGCTCACCATGCCACCATAGCTTCTCCAGAGAACCAGTTTCTTCCTGTCTAATCTGTGCCTTTATTGCCTTCCTGTTCTGCCTTCTCATTGGCTCATAGCCCAGCCAACTCAATTCCTCATCACTACCTGTCTATAAAGACCTCCAGGTCTCCATGGTTGGTCCTGGGATTAAAGGAATGTGTCACCACACTTGGCTGTGTCCTTGAACACACAGAGACTCTGCCTGCTATGTGATTGGATTAAGGGTGTGTGTTTCCATTGCCTGACTTTTGTTTATGGCTGGCTATCTATGTCCTCTGATCTCCAGGCAAACTTTACTTATAAGTTTATTAAACTTTGCATATAAGACCAAGGAATTTGGTCTTATATTTATATTATTTAAATTTATATTTATATTATATTTATATTTGATCTTAAATTTATAAGTTTATTAAACTTTGCATATAAGACCAAGGAATTACCCATAAGACAAAATAATTTCTACGAATTAGAAATTCAAAATTAGTGATGTAAACATTCAGCTCCAACAATGAAAATTAAATTGGGCACAGTGAGAGAAACTCCATTATTATTACTTGCTAATGGTATCTACAAATGTCTGACTTTTCTATATTTCATACACATAAATTCAACATTAGTTCCTCAGTACTATTACTTCCCTTCACAAAGGGCAAATAACCTCTTAATATCCAATGTGCACTGAGGTTTACACCAGGAAAAAGGAAACCATCCATCGATTTCTTCTGGAAACAGAGTTTATACAGTCAAACAAAGGTGGCTCAAATCTATAGGAAACCACTTCCCTATCTCACCATGGCTGCCATGCATTGCAGCATCTCACTGAATAGAGCCTGAGATATCTTCAAAGGGTTAGAGAGGAGAACCTCTAAGCACCGTGATGATAGGTTACAATCACAAAGAACCCATCTCCCTTTTACTGGTACAGACCTACAGCTAAAATAATAGCAAATAGTTCCAAGAAGAGCTGAACGGGATGGAAGCATCTCATGTACAGGTTTCTTGAACCTTTATTATGCTGAGGAATTATGGATTATCAGTTCTCTGTAAGTATGTTGCCTCTGCTGGTTTCTCTAATGAAAGAGAAAACTACTCCTGAGCTCTACTCACAAAGCTTACAGTAGACTTTTGTAGCTTCTGCAGACTGGAGGGAATAAATCAAAACACACATATTAAAATAGATTTCTCTGTGATGACAAATCCTAGCTAGACAGGCACTCAGCTGTCGATGCGACAGACCCCCTGTCTCCATGTAGGAGGGAGTCCATCATACAGTGTGACTGACATATTGATATGCTGAGACCTCATCTTCCTTATGGTCAAGATGATGCCACAGGAGGTAGCCATAACACTGCATGTTGAGGAATTGATGTCATCACTGAAGAATAATTCTACTCATCACAAGAAACTGGTTTGAAAGACCAGAAAGATATGCTGAAGACTAATCTGAGTTCTGCTCTCCTGGGATACTAGGACACAAAGCGAACTCAAGGAGCTGGAGCACAGGGATGGATTCTGAGGAAAAGTAAGTGATGGTGAAAAGAGACACTATGGGTGGATTCAGAATTTTGGAATCAATATCCCCAAAATTTACTGATTAAACCAATAGAAAATGACATTAATACACAACACACAGACAGATACACAAACACAGACAGACAGACACACACACACACACAGAGAGAGAGAGAGAGAGAGAGAGAGAGAGAGAGAGAGAGAGAGAGAGAAGAGAGAGAGAATACCAAACCAATATATTTTTCCAGTAAGCCAAACACAACCTTCAGAAATTTCTTTAGGGAACAAGATGTGGATTACTTAGTGCCACAGTTCTATCACAACTTAGGGAACACACTATAATTCTAATTTAGGGGAATTAGATATGCACTATGAAAATGAAATTTCCACATAGCATAGCTTACTTTTCTTATGGGTCTGGAATCACTCAGACATTCTTCATGGCCATGAATCAATTTTAATAAGAAGAGTCTTTTTATATAGCTACTGGCAAATTTACAGATTGGGTCCAGGTCTGCAGCCACAATCTCATGCAAGATGCAGAAGCTAGCCCTATCAATCCAGGGACTGTAAAGCCATAACTCACAAGATCATTTGCCTTCTGCCTGCAGTGTAGAAAGAGGCTGATTTAAAAATATATGTCTTAAGCCCATCATTGGTGGCACAAGCCTTTAATCTCAGCATTCCGGAGGCAGAAGCAGGGAGATCTCTGTGAGTTTGAGGCCAGCCTGGGCTACAGAGTAAGTGCCAGGAAAGGTGCAAAGCTACATACGGAAACCCTGTCTTGAAAAACAAATACATACATACATACATACATACATACATACATACATATACATATATATGACTGTCTGTGTGTGTGTGTGTGTATCTTGTAGGTGTCTTAGTCATCTTTCAGAGCAGAGTAAGGAAGTTTGACTACAAAAGCAGAAATAGCAGTTAGTCTTATGACCTTCTATCTTTTAATAATAGTAAATTTTACAATATCAAACAATTTTTAAAAATAGATTTTTGTGTCTAGAAAAGTTGTAATGCACTGTTAAGGTATATCCTATAAAATTTAGGGACATTTGAGTTTTATTGATACAATTTAGGCACAGTAATTAAAACCTTAAATGTATTAAGAGCAAAACTACTTCTGTAAGTATATCAACTGTGAATCACAGAGACTAGAAGCTCAGAGGTCAACATGTACATTCTCTTACTATGTTCTCAAAGGGAAGATTTAGCATGTGGTACATTGAGAACTTGATGACCATAGGGTTATGCAACATAACTCAGGATTATGCATAAGTCACTAGAGAGCATGGAGGGCTTAGAGTATCCAGTTGTCCCCATGTCCATTGAGTCAATAAATCAATGCACAGAGCTTTAGAAGGATAATGTGAAATTGCTTATCCAAAAAGACATTTACCTGAACATTTCTGTTTCCTAAAATAATCTAGAAGATATTGAAAGTAGACAAAGAATGGTATAAAAGAACAGCAAAGCACAGAAAAAATGTAATTACAAATAAAATCTATAGTTTTTTCCTATATGAGGAGCTAAATTTGACTACTTTGTCATTAAATCACTTCTTTTCTCTTTTTCAGCTACTTCTATCTCCCATCTTTCTATCATCTCTCCTCTCATCTTCTGTCCTCTCTATGCCTCTATTTCTCACCTCCTCTCTCTTCATCTGTTCTTTGCTCTAATCCTCTGCTATTGCTCTTGCTACCCAGGACCAAGTACTGGGATTCAGAGATTGCTCTTCAGGGAAAGAAGCCTGAAATTTACTAAGGAACTCCAGAAATTTCATCTATAGATGGTTTCCTGCTTTCACTCTTTCTACCAGCAACCAAGTTCACAAGAGTTCTGCAATCAGATGTTGCTCCTCATTCCAAGAGATCAAATGCTTTTTTTTTTGTTTTTTCGAGAAAGGGTTTCTTTGTGTAGCTTTGCGCCTTTCCTGGAACTCAGTAGCTCAGGCTGGCCTCAAACTCACAGAGACCTGCCTGGCTCTGCCTCCCAAGTGCTGGGATTAAAGGCGTGTGCCACTACGGCCCCGACATCAACCTTTTTATACATTTATCAAAACAGAATATAGTGGAGACTGCAAGGATACATTGATGTTTGCAAGCTAGTAAGGTATATGGGATTAAATTCGAATACTAACTGGTTATTCATAATTCTATAGTCTTCACTGACTTCTAGGAAATAAAGAGATATTCAAGTACCCTGCATGCTTCAAAGTGTGAGGTATTACCTTGGCTTCTCTGGACTTGAAAGGCACACAGTGCCCCAGGATCCATGGACTCTACCCTGAAAAATTTATGATGCATTCCTCTCAAGGAGGCTAAACCAGGCTAACTCAAGGATTCTCCAAAGAAGACAACAGTTATTGTCACAGCAGTAAAATGAGAAAAGGGCAGTGAAATCCATGGTAACTAGAATATTCCCAGGACGGGGGGAAAACATCTGTTTTATTTTATTTTTATTTTTCATTTTACATGAAACAGTGTCAAAGTAGGCCTTTTCATACAATATTATTTTCACTGAGCACATTTCCCTCATACTCTTAAGCTTCTTGTTTCTTTAATTCTGCATTATATATATACATATATATACACCATATATATATATGCAACCATAATTTTACGTATCCTTATAACATCTGTGAACAATAAAAAGGAACAGAATATATGTGGTTCTTTCTTTTACTTCTTTTTTCTTTCTTTTGTTCCTATATTTTTTGAGCCTAAGTCTTTCTAAATTTCTCTTGCTGTTCTGGAACTCAGCATATAGGCCAGGTTGGCCTTGAACTCACAGTTCTACCAGCATTGTCTTCTGAATGCTTGTGTTGAATGTATTGACCACCATACCAATCCTGTGATTTGTTTTTCCATGAAAGGATTTATTAACTTAATGTAATTTTCTCTTTTTATCCATTTCCTACCAGCATTATAGCTTTGTAATAGTTAATGGTTGAAAGAGTTAAGTGGACAATGTAATAAACTGCTTCCTATGTTCATTAATATGGATTAGTAAAACTGTCAGCCCTCATCCAGGAAGCACCTTTTGGCACCCAATAGGGATTAACACACAGGCCCATCATCTCTCTAATATGCTAAGAAAAAGAGTCTTTGGAGGGGCCAGGTGGTGGTGGCACATGCCATTGGCAAAGCACTTGCAAGGCAGAATCAGGCAGATCTCTGTGAATTCAAGGACTGCCTGGTCTACAGAACAAGTTCCAGGAAAGGCTCCAAAGCTCCACAGACAAACCCTGTCTCAAATAACCAATAAAGAACGTGACTCTAGATGGGTCATCTTTAAATGAGACATCCATATGATACCTTTTCCTTTAAATATGCAAGGATCATCTGTGGAGAAGAATCAGAAAGAGTGTAAGAAACAGAGGTGGCAGATGATTTCAAGGAAACAAGTTTTTTTCCAGAATAAACAGGGCACCTGCACATGTGAACTTACTAATTAGGACAGTATGCACAAAACTTGCACAAAATCAACAAGACAAAATTTAAGGATAGTGAATGAGGTGAGTTTTTCACAGTGTTAGCTGAAGAGCTGTTGTCCACAGATGGCTTCTGGGAGAGGAAGTGCCAGATTTCTTTGAGAATTGAACATTTAAGAGGCTAAAAATGCTTTCATATGTGTCCCTGAATGTGGCACATACTAGCATTTGTAAATAGACTCAGGGTTTTTTGTTTGTATGTTTGTTTGTTTTTTGGTGGGCATATGAAATTTAAAGAGAATAATGGTGGGAGGATATAAAAAAGAAATTGGAAAGGAGATAATGTGAGTGCACTCGTCTGTAACTCATATGCATCTATAAAACTCTCAATGGTAATTTTAAGTAATTAGTGTTATAAATAATTTTAATAAAACTAAATTGATTTATGCTGAAGATATCAGTTAAACCTGAAACCCAATGAGACAAAGAAACTTCTCTTAACTTCCTTACCAAAATGACCTCAAATTTTCTAACATCTTCCATAGGATTCCAGGTATCATTTAGGGATCATAATAACTCAATATTCCCAAAAATTTGTCTCTGTGGAGATAGTCAGAGGAAACTATTAAGAGTCTTTGTTACTTGGATCTGAAAAAAGTTTCATAGATGATTTTATCTCCCAAAGCAAGCACTGTCAATGCTACTACAGATGAAATAAAAATTGTGATTCTGATGGGAGATGAGGTCATACACCTCCAACTCAAGCTTGAGATTTCTATCTTATGGAACTGGTATTTAAGAGTCAGGATATGCCCATTGAACCCATCATCCTGCAGATGTGTGAAGTCAGGTGAGTATTTTGTATTTCAGTTGGTGTGGAGAGCCAGCAAGGGAGAGAGACCTGGGTAAATACTCATGTCTACTAATAGGAATAAAGGGTAGAAAATGACCCATGGAAGAAGAGAGGAATAATTCCATAACTAAGAAGTAAGTGAGAAAGACAGAAGTTTTCTTAACCTGTGTCAGTCCCTATTGGTTCTTACTTTAAATGCTCCACTGAAGGGTGGCTGTGGGTACACCAAGATAATGCAGGCCATGTGTGAATGAGTTTAAGGACTATTGCAGTCCTCATGATGTGTTGACTATTTTTAAAGTAGTAGTTTTATAGGTGAGCTTATGGCTTCATGCACAGAGTAGACATTAAAATGGAAATACAAGAAACATACATCCCTGAGAAGACACAGGATGTAAATATGTTTATGTAGTAAAAAAGTGATTTTATGTGATACTACATTTATGATCTGGTTATAGAGGCAGTAACTGAGTCTCTATTGACTGACTGTTGGTGAGATGACTGGTTTGAAACCTCCCCCCCTCTCTTGAACTTGCAAAGATAACACGGAATGGAAGGTACAGAATAAATATTGGGCAATGACAATCAGGACCATATATGTTCTCAGTTATCTCTTATGCTAATGCCAATCAGAATCAGATGCCATTTTCCCCTCACTCTTTATTGTTCACACCTAATGCAAATCAGAGCCTGTGCTTGTGGGCCAGGGCTCTACCACTCACCTGCAATTTTATCCACACTAGTGCTGTATTGCATTGGGACATATTTTAGGGTTCACATTATTATGATTATTTTTTATTAACTGTCATGTATTATCTCTATTTGACTGCATCATGAATTTAGTTATATATAATTCAATGTAAGAATTTTCAAATAAGCCAGTTGTGGTGGTGTATACATTTATCCCAGAACTTGAGAAGCATCAGTAGGTACACCTCTGGGAGTTTTAGACCAACATCATCTACATATGGAGTATCAGGCCAGCCATTGCCACATAATGCCACCTTGACTTGAAAATAACAAAAACAAAAAAAGCAAATATATGCAGAATTTTAAGGGAATTGTTTTATAAACAATTTTCTTCTCATGCTATTATTTGTTAATCATATGTTAGTATTTCTTGTTGTATTTTGTACAGAGTAAATGTTAGTAATTACTCTGTAAATACCACTATAGCCTTTGTCTCTGAGGTAATAACCATGTATATTTCTGGTGTCCTCATGAACACAAGGTCTACCTCATAACTGTGAAATTAAATTGGGAAATGGGATATCTTTCTATCATGCCAAACCACACATAATACTCTATTTCATTAAATCTCTAAAACCTTGGTTTTTCTAAAGCTTGATTTTCACAAGAGAAACATCAGCTGGAGTCCAGTAGATACAGCTAAAACCAATAGTGTAAGATTTCCAAGACTCTACTTCTATGTTGAATTCTATCATGTGTACATTGATTAATTGGTCAAGGTCAATACTGAGTGCATATGTGTCATATGCAGCTTGATGCTACCAAGACATTTACTAAATTATAAACTCCAAAGTTCTTCAGTGACAAAAAGAAATTTATGTAGGTTATTGTGGTTTGAATAGGTATGGCCCCCATAAACTCAAGCGTTTGAATACTTGGACTATAGGAAGTGGCACTATTAGGAGGTATGGCATTGTTTGAGGAAGTGAGTCACTGTGGAGGTGGGCTTTGAGGTATCATATACTCATTTTACGTGGCTGATAGCTGCTGGTAACAATGACTTTATTAGAGGTACAGCAGATGGCAATTAAATTTCAGATGTTAACCCAACAGATGAATTATTCTCTAATGGAAGAATCCCATTTCAAGCAAGGATTATGGGACTACAAACTGAAAACTAATTTGTTCTGCCTGTAATTTCACATATGAAAAACAGCCATTGAATCTCCCCATTACTGTGCATTTTTATGTACTGAATATGTGTAATCTCATGATTACATCCTAATCTTTGAACATTTATTCTTTGGACTGTCTAAAGATGACTTCTCATTAAATTGTGTAATTTTGATGAATAGAAAATATACTAGGCTGTGCTTCATGACTAGATCTCTTGTTCCATAAGGAGAGTAAGAGTCTTAGGTCTGTTGTTTTTATTTATCTTTTTTCATTTTTTATGTTAAAAAATTTTCTACTCACTCCACGTGCTATGCACAGAGCCCCCTCCTCCCTATTTCTACCTTGCAGTCCTCTTTCCTAAGCCACCCCACATCCCCACATCCCCCAAATCGAGGTCTCCCATGGGGAGTCAGCAAAGTCTAGCCACTGAGTCTAGACAGGTTCAAGCTCCTTCCCACTGCACCAAGGCTGTGCAAGGTGTCACACCATAGGTACCAGATTCCAGAAGCCTGCCCATAGACCAGGGACAGATCCTGATCTCCCTGCCTGGGTGCCCCGCAAACAGTTCGAGCTTAGGCCTGTTTTTTTTTTTTTTTTAATCACTGACTCAGACTAACATAGAAAGGGTATGTCACCCTAGTTCTAGACAGGATCATACAATTAGCTGATTTAAAACCTTGGATCAAATTCGAAGTAGGCTATTTGCCCCAGCAAATAAATTTGTAAGATAAACTTCCACAAGAATAAATTCCAATATGCCTAAATGGAGAACCAAGGTCAGGCACAATCCAACTTTGGTACCAGTTCCCCACTTGTCAAAAATCTGACTTATAAAGATTTAACTCACTGTAAAAAATTCCTCAGTAGCTTGATTCCATGGTTTCTCAATTTCCCCAAATATAACTTTTTATATTATCCTCCATTACATGTGAATATGGGATTGTAGAACAAGAAAATGATCATGAATACATGTGTAAGTCTTATTCCCTCAGATAAATAAGAATTATTCCTAAGTTCTGTTGCTCTGAAGGCATTCTTTTTTATCACCCTTAAGCAGTCCTGGGAGCTGGTCTCACAGGCTGCAAAACTACATCCATTGTGCATGGGACTCACTTCACTTCATGTAGCCTGTAGATCAAGAAGTAGAACTCTCAGCTTTCTCCAGCACCATGTCTGCCTGCACTCTACCATGATTCCCACCAAGAAGATAATGGACTAACCCTCTGAAATTGTAAGCCAGCTCCAATTAAATGTTTTCTTTTATAAGGGTTGCCATGGTCATGGTATCTCATTATAAAAATAGTAACCCACTAAGACAAAAACTGGTAACAGAGACTGGGGTATTGCTGTGATAGGGTGGACCATGCTTTCCTTTGGAGGAATTTGGACTTTATGACTATGAATTAGAAAGGCAATTGAGTGTTTTAATGGCCATCCATGTAGGAACATAGAAGACAGTGGTGCTTAGGGTGATTTGAATTGTGATGAGTGCTGGATTAATTTCCACTTGCCGAGTATTGACTCTACAATATATAAATTACATATATATATATGTAATTTGAGGAGAAAAGGAGCACCAGAAAGTGTAATGGAGCTCAGTACTGTGATCAAGGAGATAAAAAAAGATTAAGGAATGGAGTAATTGGAGTAGTGAACTTAAGAAAAAAATCCCACCTTTCTAAGATTCCAACTTGTGAAAAAAATTAAAAGAAAGGTTAGAGTTATGTATGGTGTTGCATGCCTTTAATCCCCACATGCCAAGGTTGAGGAAGAAGCATGTGAATCTATGAGTCTGAGGCCAACCTGGTCTCAGAGTAAATTCCAAAACAGCTAGCCTTAGACAATGAAGGAAACCATCAAAAATAAAGCTGGTAAAGATGCAATTTTAAGATCTTTGAGTTCAATGACAGAATGGTCTACAGAGAAAGTACTAGGATAGCAAAGCTTCTGCAGAGTAGGAAAACATGGAACACAGAATGCTGGTGAAGATGTAGTTGAAAAAGTAAGCATGTTTCTGCCCAGAAAGCAGTAGAACTTGATAGCTTTAGCCATGTAGTCCTGATGTTAAGGTCAAGGATTAAATAAATAGGTAGTGTATTCTGCATCAAAAACAAGGTAAGCCACTGAGGCCAGGAAAGTTTCAGCCAGTGGTGTGGCCCATATTGAGACCCATCTCGTCCTCTGTGTGAAGCTGTGAAGTTGAACCCTACTTTTTCTTGGAGATGCCAAGATTTTGGAAATGCCAGAATCATTGGATACCCACAGAGGGGAGCTGCTATCAGGGAGTAGAACCAGCCCAAGGGAGAGAAGTGTTTTGCAATCAACAAAGTTGAAAAGACTAGAAGATCTGAAGAGCAATTTGACATCAGACATGTAGATAAAGACTTTGGAGTTTAAACAGCTTGACTTTGGTCTTGCATCATCCAGTATTTCCTTATTTCATTTTGGAAAAGTAATTTTGACCTGTGCCATTGTATGTTGGAAGTATGTGGGTTTTTTTGAAATTTTGATATTATTATAAACTAAGATACAGATAATGTATTGTATGATACTCAGAGGAGATTTTGAACTCTGCACTTCTAAACATTGTTGAGATTGTGATAGATTTTGGGAACTTTTAAATTTGAACTAAATGCATTTTGAATTGTTATGTCAACAAGCCCTTGAGGGCAGGGAGTAGAATGAGAGTGTTTGAATAAATATGAACCCTATAGACTTATGTGTTTGAATGCTTGGCTCATAGCTAGTGACATTACTAGGACTGTGGCCTTGCTGGAGTGGTGGTGACCTTGTTGCAGGAAGTGTGTCACTGTGGGGATGGACCTTGAGGTCTCATGTGCTCCAACTATGCCCAGTGTAGAACTAAGTTCACTTCCTTTTGCCTGTGAATCAAGATGTAGAACTCTCAGCTACCTCTCCCCCACCATGTCTCCCTACATGTTTCTTGCCATAAAGATAATGAAATAGGTTTCTGAAACTGTAAGACAATACCAATTAACTGTTTTCTTTTATAAGAGTTGCAATTTTCATGGTGTCTCTTCACAACAATAGAAGCACTAACAAAGACATGTTATTCTTATGACATGGTTATTTGCATGCAGCTTCATATTTGATTAAACTAAGCAGATGTAACTAGTTTCCTACAACGTTCGTAGTGACATTCACAAATGAAACTAGGCTATGAAGTTCTTGGTTTATCTATAATCATGTCCAAGTTTGGTATTTGAATACTACTTTTTTCACTTTTTATTTTCTTTTTGTATTTACTTACCTTAAAATAGCTGATTTATTTTTGACTTTTTAATATTTACTCTTTTGGTTGACCCAAACCTTCTTCTCTCCATTTCCTGCTCTTATTCCAGCATAGCTGTTTTGCAATCATTATTTCTCCATCTTTACTCATATCCTATGTTTTCTTACCTTCACCAGCCTCTTATAGAAGTTCTTTTTACCATATTATTTTTTCTGGGCTCAACACATTCATATCACATAAATACACATTCCTAAACAACTATAAGCAATGAAACCATGCTGAGAAAGAGTGTATGCTTGTGATTTCTGGGCCTGTATTATGTCACTTAATAGAATAATATTCATTATTTTGTGTAGCCATTTTCTAGGTTGTTCTGCAGTGACAATGCATGGAGAAGGGGAGACTGTTAGCATCTGGTAGTTCCAGTGGTCTCAGCTCATCTACGCACTTTGCTTTAACTTCTTCAGATTCCCAAATTCACTGCTGAAATTTTTGCCCCAGTTCTCGATTGTTCGGCTGACCATCCTCACATGGCTAATGACTATGTAGAGTAACAGTGCCCTCCCTAGGACTGCTTGCGTCAGCCTGGTACTGATTCCCAGCTGCTTCTGCCTACTTTTTGAGGGGGACCTCACCCTAGTAAAGATGATTTCATGTGCATACTCCTGCAGGAATAAAATATGTTGTTCTAGTCTGTGTGTGTGTGTGTGTGTGTGTGTGTGTGTTGATATGGTGTGATTTTCATAAAGCTAGTTCTTAATGCGATATAAATTGTGTCTTGAACCATCATTCTAATGCATTACCTGCTTTACTAATTTTTTAGATATTGCTGCTACAGAGTAAAGACCTAAACACCACTCAGCATGATCACAGTCCAAATTAAGAGTCTGTATTAAGAGGGCTTGGTGACTGCCTGGAAAGAAACACTTCTCACCAAGCAGCTTCACATACACTTGACAAGGAGCTGGTATGAGCAAAAATGGCAAAAGAAAATGTATCCTTATTGACGGTTGGAAGGAGGAGGTAATGCAAGAAACAAGATTAACAGAAGCTAGAAGTAGGCAATAATTTACACATTTGAACCCACAGTTTCTAGAACAGGTTTGGGTATTTTGCAAGGGACATTTTATAGAGAGGATAGAAAAAAGATATTAGTTTCAGGTTAACACAAATATGGATCCACCCATGTTAAGATGGAGGAAAACTTAGCTGCTTGCAAGTGTCTATCCTTGGTCGTATTATAAAGTTCTCATTACATTTTTAATGAGTCTATGTGAAGTATACATATAGAATTGAAATATTTAACATTTGTTGTCATTATTAAAGTTTATTTCTTTCATACCATAACTAGCAAATCAATATATTTTAGAAGTTTTACATCATGTTTGTTTGTATGGGCTGTCACTTTTTGTTGTTTCTCACAGGTCAACACCATGTTGTCCTGCACGACCATTTTCTCTGAAACTTAATGAATCTCATTCCATCAATTTTCATTCTAAGTTAGTGAGCAATTTCACAGTAACATACATAGGAAGTAACTACTCCTGTCAAAATTTTGGGATGAGGTCTATTTAAGTGGTCAGGGCAGATGTTTATCTCCCGAGATTAAAAGACTCTCTGCTTCAGTCTCTGAGTTGCTGCATGAATTAAAGGCTTCTTTTGTCAATCTAAATGGCAAATAATTGTCATTATTATTAGACAGAAAAACAGCAGGGCCATATTCAAAAGGAAATTTTGCTGAATGACAAAATGAATTTATGTAATCTGGCAATTAGAATCATTTTCTTATCACAAACTACCACTGGAATTCTAGGAAATCTCTCTCTTATGTTTTACTATCTAGTCCTTTACTACAGAGAATGCAAACTAAAGCCCACAGATTTGATTCTCATGCACCTAATGGCATCCAATGCCTTGGTCATTCTCTCTGCAGGAGTGCCCCCACACAATGGCAGTTTGGGGATTGAGGAAATTTGTGAATAATTTCGGATGCCAGCTCCTATTGTACATGCAAAGATTTGGGCGAAGTGTGTCCATTGGCAGCATTTGCCTCCTTAGTGTCTTCCAAGCCATCACCATCAATCCAAGGGGATTCTGCTGGAAAGATCATAAATTCAAAGCTGCAAAGTACATTGGCTGCTCTATTGACCTTCTCTGGGTCTTGTGCATGTTGATAAATTTCATTTTCTTTGTGTACCCTTTTATTGAAAGGAATAGCAAAAATATGACAAGAAAACGAGATTTTGGATACTGTTCAATTGTAGGGAGTGATGAAATCAGTGGCTCACTCTATGTAGCATTGCTTGTGTGTCCTGAAATCCTCTTTTCTGTGATGATCACCTGGTCCAGCAGCTCCATGATTGTCATTCTGTACAGACACAATCAAAATGTCCAACACATCCGCAGCACTACTGGTTCTAGCAGAACCTCCCCTGAGTCCAGAGCCACCCAGCACATCCTGGCATTGGTGGCTACCTTTCTGGTTTTTTATACCCTCTCCTCCATCTTAAAAGGCTGCTTTGCTTTTTTGCATAATCAAAATTGGTGGCTTGTGAACATCACCCGCTTCACTTCTCTATGTTTTCCATCTTTTGGACCCTTTGTACTTATGAATCATTATTCCATTCTGTCCAGAATCAGTTTGGTCTGGATGAGGAATAAAACTATTTAATCTTACTTTAAATTATTTACATGCTATATTTTGCTTCATATCTGTTTGTTTACTCACCCATCACACTCAAAAATTCAATTCAGAAAGATAAGAAGGTAGCACCTAGTGTTTCTAGCAATAACCAAAATGAGTATGATAGTTTTGTCATCTGCTTGAATCAGCAGACTGGAAGAGCTGAGATCCATTACATTCTTGAACTTGCAGCTGGGAGAGTCTTCCCAGTGCCCATCTGATGTTTGAAGGAGCCAGCAAAAACTGTTGTCAATAAATCTGCCCTTCTTGTTGCTTTCCTCCTGTCAGGGCATCATGACTGCTTGGTGAAGTCACAGACACCATTGTGTACCACCTTCAAATAGCAAGGAAAACTGAATCCATAGCTGGCAATGAACTTGATCTTCAGGGGGCCCTGGTCCCATCAGTACTGCTTTAGCCTTTACCAGTACCAAACAATTATATTAATATATTTCACCTTCTATAGAAATCAATTCAAATTGAATGATGGTTTTGTTATGATTTTGAAACTGGTTAGCTACTGTTTTATTGAGAATTTTTGTATCATCAGTGACAGTGACCTATAAATTCTCTTTGTTATTATTGTGTCTTTATCTGCTTTAGCATCATGATAATGCTTTGTGTTTCATCAAAACACATTTGGGGCCGGGCGGTGGTGGCGCACGCCTTTAATCCCAGCACTCGGGAGGCAGAGGCAGGCGGATCTCTGTGAGTTCGAGGCCAGCCTGCGCTACCAAGTGAGCTCCAGGAAAGGTGCAAAGCTACTCAGAGAAACCCTGTCTTGAAAAACCAAAAAAAAAAAAAAAAAAAAAAACACATTCGGAAGCCATTAATAAAATCTTTATGTTAACTAGTTTTGTTGTTTCTAAAAAAAATTAAAAGTGGAACAACTGTTCACATACCCAGAGAACTCCAAATCATTCCATAGAGATATTTTTAATGCAAGTTCACTGCTGCTCCTTTTACTATAGAAAAGAAATTTGGAGGGATCTACATATGCATAAGCTGATAAATTGGCACTTAAATTTGTAACCATATGTAAAATGAACTATTATTTGATGACAGTAAATAATTAAATGTCAAGATATGAAGGAAAATTGTTGGATTTATATGGGTAATAATAAGCCAGTCACCCAAACTCAGAAAAAAAAATAAATTGTGTTCCCCTTTATAAGCTGATCTTATCTAAACTGGCTAGGTTAGGGTCTCAAATTGACAGAAGCTATAATCATCAGTGGAAGGACCCTCAGTTGAGGAAATGCCTCAATGACATTCATCTAGAAGGCATTTTTCTCTTTAGTGATCAATGGGGGAGGGCCCAGCCCATGGTGGATGGTGCCATCCCTTGACTGTTGGGCTTGGGTTCTATTAAGAATGTGGGATGAGGAAGCCATGGGAAGCAAGTCAGTAAGCAGCTCCCTTCCATGGACTCTCCATTAGCTTGTCTCTGGGATACTGTGCTGTTTACGTCCTGTCATATTGCTGTCTGAAAGACCAGCTTCCAGGCTGCTCCACCTTTGTAGAGAGAATGATACAGAACATCGAGGTTTGGGGGCTAATTTTTATCTCAGGGTCTTACTAGGTCTTACTAAAGGAACATATTTGGATAGTAACTTATTTCTCATTTGATCTCTGGGTTCATCAATGCTTCTCTATCTATTTTCTATTGTTGGCTTTCCTTCCCCTTTGTTCTTACAGCTATGTATATTCAACAGAAACCACCAGGCAATATAAAAGTTACATTTGAATGTCATATTATATTTCTTAAGTAAATGATAAGGACTCCCTTCAGTGATGAACAGCAATGCTGAAGCATAAGCCAAACAAGCCCTTTCCTCTCCAACTTGTTTTTTGGTCATGGTGTTTGTCGAAGCAATAGAAACCCCAAGTAAGGCACTATCCTGTAATGTCTACATGTATATAGGCAAATGGATGTAAATGTAACTTCTGGATACCATTCAGAAAAGAAACTAGTAAAGGTAGTATTACAGATGGGCAGGTCAATGGATCCATGAGTTATGACCAAGGACAAATAAAAATAATTAATTTTCTACTCTATTCTGTAATTTCTTCTTTTCTTTTGTTTCTGGTGCATAGGGACATAGTAATATAATTTCTAGTGACAATATAAAGCCTTAAGCAAAGATCCATGGCTGCAACATGGCTATTATACCTTCTATCCAAGTTCAGCTAAATGTACATTAACTGGGACTCCTTGGCAAGTGTTCTTCTGATTGGCTCTTACATTGGAGCTTCTATTTTTTCTTTAGTTTAGTACAAGTAAGTTCTTATTTAGTTTAAAAATAAAACAGCATCTCAATCTTTTCAAAGATTCAAGGATATTTTCACATATAGTCATCAGTAAGTGTAATGCATCACATAGATGGACTCAAAGACAAAAATCACATGATTTTGTTATTAGATGCCAGAAAATCTTTTTTTTTAAGCACTGAATTAAAAAAAAAGATTTTACAAAAGATCTATATTCTGGTTCAGGGTTCTCTGCCTCAGGTCCAGAGGAGAAAGCAGGAACCTGCCTAGGACCAATAAAACTCTGCAGGAAACAATGATCCACATTCTGATTTGGGGGTACTACAAGGTCCTGAGTAGATAGGGTATTTTATGGTGAGGAAATATATGGTGGGGTATGGAAGATAGAAAGAGTTGTTTATGTCCTATGGAGAGGTATATTTGAGGAAGTGAAGACAGTGAGGATGGGCTGAAGGGGTAGCATGTTTGCCACCTGGGACTCTAGTGCTGTCTAGGTCTGAGCTGTAGCCATGGGCCAGGTCTGGGCCCATGGCCCTACAGCAGCCATGGACTATTTTAATGTCTGTGGTTCCTGTTATGACCAAAAGTCAAGAGAATAGGTCTGCACAGAGGTGGACCCACCCCTCTCTGGCTGAACACTGGTCCTAAGCATCCTAGGCTACAGCACTTGAGAGAAGAGGGCCTGTATTTTGGCAGGGCAGCATGACAGAGCTGACCCTGTTGGCAAGGTCTGGGTGCACTGCTGCTGAGGACATGAAAGTGGGAAGACTGTGTAACAGGAATCTTAAAAGGTCTTATAATAAAAAAACCCTCAGGCCACATATTGGGGGAAAAGGCTGAAAGATTAGAGTCTCATAGCAGCAAGCCACTAGATCTTACCCTTATGAAATCCTCGCCTAAAGAGAGTGAGCTCCTTTCTCCACCCTACCTTAGTGCTTCCTCTCTTCACCCAGCTCTGTCACTTCCTGTTGTCTGTACAGACCTCCAGACCTCTATGGTTAAGTAGTGGCTAACTTCCTTCTGATTTTCAGGCAATCTTTATTTTTTAGAGCACAAAAAAATATCACCACACACCTGGTCCTGTCTCCCTTGTCTGCCATGTGGTGTCATGGGCAAGGGAAAGATGCCCTCCCCACTCATACCTTACCACCAGAGGGAAGCAGGAGAGTTGACCTAGCTTCAGAACCACTGTAGCACTAGTGAGAATAGACTCTGTACCTCTCCTAGGCAGCACGGTAGAGGCAACCCTATTGACAGGTGCACAGGTTATTTAGGGCCAAGAATGGGATTATGGGAAATCTGGTCCCACCCCTCATCTGTCATATGGTGGTTTGAGTGTGGGATAGATATCCTCCCATCACATCTCTCAGCCCCTGTGGCAGATGGGAGATGTGTCCCTGACATCATGAAAACTGATGATCTGACCCAGCATCTCACCAGCGGTAGCACTATGGAGATCAGGTCCTTCACTTCATCTAGGCAACACTTTAAAACTGCCTCTGTTGGCAATGGAGAGAGTGGACAATCCCTAAGGGCATGAGGATAGGAGAGCTGGTCATACTACTCATATGTCATGTGGTGATGTGGGTAGGGGAGAGATGCTCCCTTTTGCCCCCTCTTGCCATTTGCCCCTTGCTGTCTCAGGCCCTGGTGCATGAGAGTGGATGAACTGGCCTTGCCTCCTCACCAGCTGCAGCATTCAGGATAGCAGGTTCTTCACCTCACCTGGGTACCCCATTACGGCTGTTGTATGGTAGAGGTATAGGTAAGCCTGCCCTGAAAGACCGAGAGTGGAAGAGCTGACTCCACACCCTAATCTGTCACGTGGTAGAGTTGGTAAGGAAAAGATGCCCTCCCTGCCTTTCTTACCCCTTTCCACCTGCAGTGGATGAGCAAGGAACCCCTGTACCTCACCAGATGCAACACTCAGAAGAGTAGGTACTGAATCTTGCCTGGGCAACACAGTAGAGGTGACCATGCTGGTAGTGGCACAGGTGAGCTTGCTTCAAGAATGTGATTATGAGAGATCTGTTCTTGCCCCTAATCTGCTGTATGGTATTATGGGCAATGGAGATAATCCGCCCCCACACACACACCTCTCAAAGCCTGTGGCAGGTGGGAGTGCTGTCTTTGAAGTTATAGGAACAAGGGAGCTGACCCGCCTCTACTAGATGCATCATTGGACAAAGTAGCTCCTATACCCACAACACAGTTGAGCTGTCCCTGGTGGTGTAGGTGTGCCTGAGCAGGCCCTTAGACCATGAGAGCAGACCTACTCCTGGATGCTCAATACATAGAACTGGTATTTCTAAGCAGGTTGGTCCTGAAGAGCTAATCCAAGAATTGAGGATGAGACAAAGCTAGTGGGATAACTAACTCAGCAACAACCCAGGGCTGTGGGTTGGCCCATCCCCTCATCCAAATCATCTATGATCTGCTGGAGCATGTGAAGGGGGTAGTCCTCCAGATAAAATGTTACAAGATCTCCATGACACAGGACAACGGGATAGCCCAAAGAAGCCCCAGGAAGGGCCCAGTATTAATGATGAAGCAAAACCCAGCGGCCTCCATGCAGACCAATGATGCATTGCAATGAACACCTGCAAATAATGATATAAGCAGTAAAGGGCTTATTTTGTGACTAACTGTGTCATACTACAGCTTCCATGACTAGATTTATTTTTTCCTTTTTTATTTACTTTTAAATTTTATTTTGTTTTATCCTAGGGGGAGTTGCAAGGGTAGATGTTGGATAGGAAGGTATGGAGAGATGGGTGGGAACAAGATACATGATATGAAATCCATAAAGAATCAATAAAAAGTTAAATTGGGGAAAAAATAGAAAATAGCTTCTCTTTGTTTTTTTTGTTTTTTGCATTTTTTTTGTGAGACATGGTTCATCTGTGTAGTTTTGGTGCCTGTCCTAGATCTCACTCTATAAACCAAGCTGGCATGTAACTCACAGAGATCCTCCTGGCTCTACCTCCTGAGTGCTGGGATTAAAGGCATGGGCCACCACCTAAAGGCAGTTTCTATTCTCATAGAAGACATGCTGATAGCATTTTCACCTTTCTTAACACCTTGAAATTCTCCACTTCCTCCATCACATCCACATCTATTCCCTTTCTGTTATTAGGAAATAGGAGGCTTCTAAAACCTAACATCCAAACAGGAAAAAAAGATAAAAAAAAAACCATCACATGGAAGATAGACAAGGCAAACACACAATAGTAAATAGCCCAAGAGAAGGCACATGAATCTGAGATCCACTCATTCACGTATCAGGAATCCTACAATAACATTAAATTGAAAGATATAATATATACACAGAGAACCTGGTGTATATAAAATATATACATCTGTATATATAATATATATTATATTTGTATATATAATATATACACAGAAGACCTGGCATGCCCAGGGCTTTTTCTTTCAGTCTCAGTTAGTTCATAAGAGTTTTTCTCAGTTGACTTAGAGGACCACATTTTCCTGTGTCATCCATTCTCTCCAGGTCTTTATCCTCTTTCTACCTCTAATTCATCAGGATTCCCTCAGATCTGAACAAAAGAAGAATATGGAGACAGGCCATTTGCCAGCCCTGAAGTCAGAAGTTCTTTTAACAAAAACTTGACAGCCATTTATCATAAATAATACGGAATGCCTATGGTTAAATGGTTCCTATCTAAACACAATAAAGACTCCATACTACAAACCTACAGCTAAGATTTAGGATCCAAGAGTCTTATGTAAGAGTCATATACTTACTGACCACCTCCAGTTATGTTTAACCTTCAAACATGTCCATGTTTTTTTGTAAACAGTACCAAAGTTGGGATTGACAAGGAAAGCACAAGTCTTTGAAAGAAATTTCATATTTGAGACATATAAATGAAAGGAACCGGTTGGGGAAAAGATATACCAAGATGATGTAAGAAAAATGAGCAAAATATAATGAAGGGAATTGGGGAGGGCAGGACAACAGTAGATATGTGTTGATGAAACCTGCCACAAAGAAAATTACAAAGACTCTACATGAGGTAACAGTATCTGTTCACATGGTATATCTAAAGGACAGGGAACATGAGAAATGCGAAGGACTCCTGCTGCTATTTGAGGAAACCTATGTGTCTAGCACACTTGATGACAAATAATGGAGTCCTGGCTAGCAGGAGACCCTCAGAATGTCACCAAAACCCAGGGTGTTGCCTGATTCCTGCCACTTGTCTACAGACACATTGCCAGGACATGCTGCCCCCATGTACAACCTCAAACAAAGTGGGTTACATGCCCTTTGAACTCATTGGATCACAGTGTAATATGCTTTAGCTGATTGGATAATATATGCATATATGCCAGTGAATGGCCACTTTAAACTAGATCTGAACCCTGATGCTGGTGTCTGGAATCTGTATCCTGGGTGATTTCATGAAACTTCTTTGCATCACTCCCTTAGACAGCAGTGCAAACACTCACATTTAGGTGCCAAGAGTAAGTATTAGTGTCCCAAAGAATTTGATAATGTCGGAAACCTGAGCAGCAAAGCTTTTGAAGTAGAGTACAGATGGCATATGGGATTGTTTAAGATTCTTTGGGTTGCGAGGAGACAGAGAAGAGGAGGGTAGAAGACACAGATAATTGACAATGGACTGAAGACTAGGAAGGTCAATACTATTGAGCTTCAACTAGTAAAAACAGTCACTCATAGCATTTGCAGAGTGAAAAAAGATGCAATAGAGACTAGTGAAGAGGTATCATGATATGTAGTGGATTTCTGAAAGTCACATTGGTCGAAAGATGGTGGATATAGACAGTGCTTTCACAATGATCCTGGGAAGCCTCTGGACCCTTTTCTGAGGCTAGATATTGACCTATAGTACAAAACGCTAACCATACCCCAGAGATGATATTACACAAACATCATTTGTTCTGTATCCAGGGCACATGCATGTCTAGTTTCACACACATTAATTGCTGTCAAAATACCTAGGGGTCTTGAAGGCTTTGAGATGTTTAATTTTGAACTTTTGGTTGTATTGTCTGAGCCTTTACTTGGAAGGGGCCAAACATGATGAGACTCAATATTTTGTGAAATTAATATGCTATAATAAAACAGATCTACCATCAGAGGCATGCTATGCTATGCTGAAATCTCCCCAAAGGAAAAAATTGTGACTTACTCTCCAGATATACAGAAGCTATATACTCTTCACAATGATCTGTCTGTTTTACCAAACACTATTTATAAATTGAATTTAATCCCAATTAAAAAGCCTCATCTCGGGGTTGAGGATTTAGCTCAGTGGTAGAGTGCTTTCCTAGCAAGTGAAAGGCCCTAGGTTCGGTCCTCAGCTCCAACAAAAAGAAAACGCTCATCTCATTCTTCACAGAATTAGAAAAATACAACAACTAATATTCATGTGGAACCATGACAGTCCTAGGTAGCAAAAACAATCCTGAGCAAGAGAACAATGCTAGAGGGATTACCATTCCAGATATTAAGGATTATTACAGAGACTATAAAAATATAGTTTAATACACATATGCAGACAAATGGAACAAAGTTGAGGCTCCAAACAAGAGAACATGTAACTTCAGCCATTTAATATGAAACAATATTCCCAAAACATTCACTGGAGAAAATAAAACATCTTGAATAAATGGTGCTGAGAAAAATGAATTTCTATATGCAAAAGGATGAAATGAGCATGGTATCTATCATTTTGCAAAACATCCAATTTCAAATGGATCAAAGACTTATATCTGAAACTGGAAACAGTAAACTTATAGAAGAAAACATAGGCAGGAATATACATGATACAGGAGTAGGAAAGGACTTCCTGAATAGGATTCTATTTGCTCAAGAATTAAGGTAAACAATATTATTCTTTCTGTTGATTAAAACTTTCCTTTATGACTTTGTTTGTCTACATAGCACATACTTAAATAGTCATATACACACATACCACACACACACACACACACACACACACACACACATATATATATATATATATATATATATATATATATATATATAATGTAGAATTGTCTACTGAATTAGGGAATGCTGCCAGTGACTACAAAATCGCAAAAAAATGATTCCCCCTTCCACAGCAGCTATCACCTGCCAATAGTTCATTAATGAAGATCTGGAGAGCATCATCTTCATTTATGCAAAGTATTCTTTTAAAATATCTGTTTTATTTTATGTGTACATGCATGTGCTTGCATTAGATACATGTATCTTTTGCATCCCATTTTTCATGGAAGCTAGAAGATGGCATTGGGTTCTCTGTTACTCAAGTTACAGGTGGTTATGAGATATTATGTGGAAGCTGTGAATAAAACTGGGTGCTTGGGAGGCATCAAGGGGATTCAGTCCCTCTGTAGGTATTTGGCCTGTGCTTGTTTCTCTACTGAAAGAAAAAGACCAGTTCAGAGCTGAACTCACGTAGCTTAGAGCTGACTGTCCTATCTTTTGCAATCCTCAGGGAAGAAACAGAGACTCATCTGTGAAAGCAGATTTCCCTTTGATGGCTGATGCCTGATAGGACCTCAGGAGTCAGGACAGACAACCTGTCTCCATGTAGGATGGAGTTCCTGATATAGTGTGACCGACATGTTGATATATTCAGAACTAATGTCTTTTGAGGTAAAGATGAGGTTATAGGAGGTAGCCATGACACTTACCAGCTGAGAGAATTGATCTTACCCCTGAAGAAAAATCATTCCCATCTCAAACTTTGAGAAAGTTTCAACTGGATTTTATCTGCAGAGTTATATGATGAATAGTTGTCTGAATTCTGCTCTCCTGGGTATTAGCACATAAAGGGAATTAAGAGAGCTGGAGTAGATGGATGGATTTTGAGAAAGTGTGAGTGATGGTGAAAAGGGAAGCAGTGGATGGATTTGAAATGTGGAGCCAGTCTCTCCAAAATTTACTGAGTAATCCAACAGAAAATGACCACACCACACACAGAATATCAAGCCAAAGTATATTTCCAGGAAGCCAAATGCTATCTGCATAAATTTAGATATAGGAACAAGACTTGGATTCATTAATGGAGCTATCTTCTAGTTCTGTCACAACATAGGCAAGACAATGTTCTAATTTAGGAATTGACAAATTTCAGTACTCACTATGAAAATGATTAATTCTATATAGCATAGCTTGCTTTTATTATGGATCAAAGGTCACTCAGAGGTTCACTATGACCATGAATAAATTTTAATAAGTAGAGTTTACTTTATGTAAATACTGACTCCTGAACTGATTGGGCCCAGGTGTGCAGCTGAGAGCACTCCCAAGATTCAGAAGCTAGCCATATCAAATCAGGGAGAGTAAATCCAAAACTCCCAAGTTTATGTATTTTATGCATATGTATACATAGTTACTTATATTAAAATATATGTCTTTCAGATGTCCTAGTCATCTTTCAGAGTAGAGCAGGGAAATATAATTACAAAAAACTAAATAGCAATTTTAAGAAAATTAATTGTAAGAATAGCCAATTTTACAAGAGCCCAAAGAGTTTTCAGTGTGGAAAAGGCAAGCAGTAGTGAGGTATGCTGATCAACAACAAATTTCTAAAAGTCACAGTGGTAGAAAGATGGTGGATATAGAGTGTGCTTTCACAAAATCTTCATGAAACCTATGAACCCTTCTCTGACCCTAGATATTTGTCTACAGTACAAACTGTTCACCGTGCCTCAGAGGTGTTTGACACACATACCATCTGCTCCAAGTCCCATGCAAGCCCAGTTTTAGACACAGTAATAGCTATCAACTTGCCTAGGTGTCTTCCAAATGTTAAGATTTTGGATTTAGAGCAATGTGGTGTCATGTCTGAGGCTGTCCTTTTGGCCTACATGATGTGAATCATATTTTGTGAAATTACTATGCTATAGTAAAGAAGATCTACCTAATATCAGAGGGGTGCATGCTGTGCTGAAAGCCCCATAACTGGGTAAGAGTGACTAATTGTGCAGGACAGTTTTGATGGACAAAATCTATAAACCTGTCAATGTGTTCTGTCCATTTTACCAAAAGCCATTTAGAGTTTCAATACAATCCCAGTGAAAACTCCCATCTCCTTCTTTGTACACATGGAAAAAAACTCTAAAATTCATGTAGAACCATAACAGATCTAAATAGAATAAAACTATCCTGGGCAGAAACAACAATGATGGAGGAATTACCTTCACAGATCTTAAGAACTATTACAAGGACAATATAAATAATACGTTGTTGCCATAAATACACACATGTAGAACAATGAGACAAAACTGAAGACTCAAACATGATGACAGGTAGTTTAGCAGTTTACTATTAAAAAGTATGCCAAACACATATGGTGGAGAAAAGAAAACATCTTCAGCAAATGGTGCAGAGAGAAATTGATTTTCCAAATGCAAAGAATGAAATGAGACCTGTAGCTATCACTTTGCACTACCTCTGAATGGATCAACATTTCAATGTGAAACCTGAAACACAGAAACTGGTAGAAGAATATATAGACAGGATCCTATGTGACATAAGTGTAGGAAATGTCTTTCTTTCTTTTTTCAGACAGGTTTTCTCTGTGTAGCATTGGATTCTCTCCTGGAACTCACTCTGTAGCCCAGGCTGGCCTTGAACTCACAGAGATACCCCTACCTCTACCTCCCCAGTGCTGGGATTAAAGCTGTGCATCACCACCACCCAGCACAAAGGTCTTTCATAATAGGACTCCATTTTCTTAATAATTAAGGAAATCAATATTTTTTATTTATGAATATTTTTATGATAATTTTATGTTTATACATATACATACATGTAGATACATATATGCACATATATGTATATGTTTATTCTTTTTCCTGTCTATCCTATTGCTGATTTGATTCACACATAAATCAAAAGTTTATCACAAAAAATGGTTATTCAGTTTAATTACATTTAAAGACAAGCATCTCATGAAATACCTCAGGATTTTAATGCCACTTTGGAACTTCTGTGGTATCTGTCCTCAGAGAATGACTAGTGACAGGATCTTAATTCTGTTCATTTTGACAAAAACACTGTTAGATTGGTACAGCCCATATTGTGTAAAACAATCTAATAAATCACGACTGTTACATTTCATAAATATTACATATTATATAATAAGTCATAGTTTTATATATATATATATATATATATATACTATTTTACAATTGAGATTTGTAACATATATAATATATAATGTATATTACAATGAGTCTTAAGCCCATCAGGATTTTGATCAAGAATAGTCATCAACGTGTTATGCCCAAACTACCCCGAGAGAGACCACCAAAGACCAAGGATGTCCAGAATGCAAAAGCAAGGTTTATTTCCATTTCAAGTCTTGACAGGGAACTCGTTTCAAGCACTGACTCATCACAGTGCAGTGAGGCAGGGAGGAGTTGCTCTTGCTTTGTGAGGCTAGCTTTTTAAAGACAAAAACCACGAGTCCCTCCAGGTTGTGGGAGAGTTAGTACGAGTATAATTCTAATTGGCTAAATCTTCCCAGGCCTCTGTGTTATCTTATTTTAGTTTATCTGTTTGTTCTGTTAGAACTTTTACAGCCTGCCTCCGGAGTTGAGAAGTGCCATCTCCAGCACTGGGACATCCCATGGTTAATCAGTCACTGCCAAATGGCCTGGCATTTGTCTGGCATTTGGGGCACTCTTTTGTTAATTAGTTTCTACCAGATGACTGTACTTTTAAGTTCCTGGGGCTGGCACCATCATTTCTGGGAGCTTGAAACTGGCCCAGGTCTATTTATATTAAGATATCTTTGTCTAAGCCTCCTTCTTCATCTTAGAGAATAGAGTGAGGATTTCACAAAAGCTCTATATGATTTTAATCACAGTGATGCTGCTGAATGTGTACAGGTATGGAAAGTCATACTGACAAAAGCTTGCCCTGAGCCCTAATGTGCATAGAGGGAAGACAGCTTCTCTACAACCAGCAATATGCTTAGCAGAGCATCTAGGTGTCTCAGGAAGGGCCCAGGAAGAGTTCTAGCTTCTGATGCTGAGAACACAATTCTTAGCACCCTAAGGGGAAATGGTAATCAATAGCAAATACACTGAGTGCTTGATCTCTGATGTCCTTGAGATATCCCATGTTCCCCTGGGGCAGCATTGCTTAATTAAGCCCCCCCACTGACAGTGTCTCACTGTATGACAGTCTCTTTTTTTCTTAATATCATTGTCTTTCTTTCTCCTTTCAGGAAAACTGTAAATCATATGCTATATTTCTTAATAAACTTGTTTGGCGATAGAACAGCTAGCAGAGACAAGCAAACGCAGGTGGGTCCACGGCAGCAGCCCGCAGAGGTGGACAGTCCCAGTGGCTGCAGCCGACAGGGACATACAGGCCCAGCGGCAGCCATCAGAGACATATGGGCCCGTTGTTGGCCCACAGAGGCAGACAGACCCAGCGGCAGCTGACAGGCACATACAGGATTGGCAGCAGAGACAAGAAGATGCAGGTAGGCCTGTGGTAGCAGACCGCAGAGGTGGACAGGCCTGGGGATGGAGGCAGGCAGATGCTGCTTGGAGCAGGGACTCCCCTAGCCCCAGCGCCTGGGGAGGAGGCTGTCTCCGTGGGTCAGAGCCAGAGTGAGTCTGAACACTCCATCTGAGGACAAACCAGGGCCCAACTGCTGATCCTGTGAAACCCAACAACTTTGAGGTGTTGATGAGACTACCCTGCTCAGCTGAAACCCATCTGGGAAAGGATTCAGATGCCTACAGTTTGAAGTATGAAGAAACAAGATCAGCTGAGGAGTTGACAAATGAACAAAACGTGACCTGGGAACACAGAAGAAGGCACTACCCAGCCACCAATCCAGATCACCAGAATCATAAGTATATAATTCACCAACTGAAATCAGCTGCTCCTGAAGAAACAGCCCAATAGCACCAATTTAACCAAGAACCCCTACTAAACCAAGACTAAAAATTAGAACAAGAGAGGCACTCTCAGACACAGACACCACCTGCACCAAGCAGAGGAAGAGATGAGTAGACACCAGTGCAAAAATACAGGCAACAACATAAAGACCTATATGGCAACATCAGAACCTAATGATTCTACACCTGCAAGACCTAAACATACCATGACAGAAGAAACAGAAGAAATCAACCCTAAAAATGACTTTAAGAAGATGATAGAGGCCCTTAAAGAAGAAATAAAACATTCCCTCAAAGAGGACATAAAAACTTTCCTTAAAGAGGAAGTGAAAAACTACCTTAAAGAGGAAATAAAAACTTTCCTTAAAGAGGAAATGAAAAACTCCCTTAAAGAGGAAATAAAAACTTCCCTTAAAGAGGAAATGAAAAACTCCATTAAAGAGGAAATAAAAAACTCCCTTAAAGAAATGGAAGAAAAAAACGAACAAAAAATGGGAAGAAATCAAAGAAAGCCAAGAAAAAGCAATTAAACAGATGAAAGAAACATTCCAAGATCTGAAAAATGAATTTGAGACAATAAAGAAAACACATGCTGAGGAAATGCTGGAAATAGAAATCCTGACTAAATGAACAGGAACTACAGAAACAAGCATAATCAACCGATTGCAAGAGATGGAACAGAGAATCTCTGACTCTGAAGACACGATAGAGAAAATAGATTCATCAGTCAAAGAAAACACTAAAGACAAAAAAAGTCATAACACAAAACGTCCAGGAAATTTGGGACACCATGAAAAGACCAAACCTAAGAATAATAGGGATAGAAGAAGGAAAAGAATACCAACTCAAAGGCACAGAAAATATATTCAACAAAATCATAGAAGAAACCTTTCCTAACCTAAAGAAAGAAATACCTATGAAGATACAAGAAGCATACAGAACACTGAATAGGCTGGATCCAAAAAATGTCCCCTCACCACATAATAATCAAAACACTAAACACACAGAACAAAGAAAAAATATTAAGAGCCGCAAAGGAAAAAGACCAAGTAACATATAAAGGCAAACCCATCAGAATAACACCAGACTACTCAATAGAGACTATGAACACTAGAAGATCATGGACAAATCTCGTGCAGACACTAAGAGACCATGGATGCCAACCCAGACTATTATACCCAGCAAAACTCTCAATCACCATAGGCGGAGTAAACAAAATATTCCAGGATAAAACCAGATTTAATCAATACCCGTCCACAAACCCAGCCCTACAGAAAGTACTAGAAGGGAAAATTCAACCCAAAGAAGCTAAACACATCCATGAAAAATCAAGCAATAGATAATCCCACACCAACATACACCACAGAAGGACAACACAACACAACCACAAAAAATAACAGGAATTAACAATCACTGGTCATTAATATCCATCAATATCAATAGTCTCAACTCACCTATAAAAAGACATAGGCTAACAGAATGGATAAGAAAACAGAACCCATCCATCTGCTGCATACAAGAAACACATCTTAACTTCAAAGACAGACACTACCTCCAAGTAAAGGGCTGGAAAAAGGCTTTCCAAGCAAATGGACCTAAGAAACAAGCTGGTGTAGCTATCCTAATATCTAGAGAAAAAGGATGTTTCAAAAGAGAAGAAGTTTTGTGGGAATGCCTCAGTGGTCAAGGTTACTACCAGAACTCAGAAATCCGAGACAGAGCCTAAGGCAGCAGAGACGAAACACATAGTTGTACATACAGGAAATAATAAAGGAAAAGTCAGTAAAGCCAAGAAGAACAAAAGAAAGGTGGATGCTGAAGGCCATTCATTAGATGAGCCTGTGAACGAGGAACCAGTGACAAAAAAGAAAAAAAAAGATGGAAAGCAAATCCAAAAATAGTACCGAGGTGCCAAAGGATGACAACAAGACAGAGGAGACTAAGGGGGACAATAAAAAGTAAAATACTTCCATTAAAAAAGGTGCAAAGAAGAAACCTCAAAAAGGTAAATCAAGTAAGAAAGGCAGCAGACCTTTCAGGAGACACAGAAGGAGATGGCTCTTGCAGAGCCTCCTTCCATGGACCTCAGGAGGAGGTCTCTTCTGATCCTGTGCTCACTCATGTGGTGGTCACCCCTACAGGCTCTACTCAGCCCGGGCTTCCTTCTCCCATGGATATTGCTCAGACTGGGCCTGCTCAGATGGAGCTGCCTTCTCCCCTGGAGCTTCCTCAGAGGGAGCCGCCTCCTCCTATGGAGCCTCTAAAGATGGAACAGCCTCCTCCCATGGAGCCTGATCAGATGTAGCCTCCTCCTCCCATGGAGCCTGCTCAGAGGGAGCTGCCTCCTCCCATGGAGCCTGATCAGATGGAGCCACCTCCTCCCATGGAGTCTCAGCGGGGACATTGTAGGAAGAAGCTGCTTTGTCCTTTGGACCATGATCAGGTAGAGGTTGCTCAGACAGGGCCTCCTCACATGGGATTTGTTCAGAAGGAGCCTCCTGCTGTCATGGAGCCACCTCTTCAAGTGAAACCAGTCACCAAAAGGTCTTCTCCCCAAAAAGAGAGTACCAAGGAGAGGTCGGGCATGCAGAGTGAGGTGGTGAGGCAGGAGCAAGTCCTTATTGAAGTTGGCTTGGTGCCTGTTAGAGATAACCAGCTTCTGAAGGGAAGTACGCGTGCACAGGATCTTCCAAAGGGAAACTCAAGAAGAGACGAGACACCTAAGGAGCAAGAAATTGGCTCTGATGGGGAAGGAAATAAAATGGCCCCTCTCAAGAAAGTGGGAACAGAGGAAGCTGGCAAGAGTCTAGCTATGCTTGCTGCTCCCAAGGAATCTACCAGTGTCTTATCCTCGGAACAAAACTCAAATGGGTCAGGTGGTGAAACGTTACATGCTAAGTTTCAGACTGTTTCAGCTGGGCTTTGTGAAATGGAAGTGGACACTGAGCAGAACCCAGACAGTATCCCTGTGAAAGCCTCAGCACCCGAACCGGCTTCACCATTGCCTCCTGTCCCATCACCAACCGTAACAGCCTCACCTCCTATCACTTTGGCTGAAAATGAGTCACCGGACATTGATGAAGACGAAGGCATCCACAGCCATGATGGAAGTGACCTGAGTGATAATATGTCCGAGGGAAGTGATGATTCTGGGCTGCATGGGGCTCGGCCAGTGCCACAAGAAGCAAGTTCAAAAAGTGGGAAGGAGGAGTTGGCAGTTAAAATAACCAAGGGAGAGTTTGTTTGTATTTTCTGTGATCGGTCTTTCAGAAAGGAAAAGGATTACAGCAAGCACCTCAATCGCCATCTGGTTAATGTATACTTCCTTGAAAAAGCAGCCGAGGGGCAGGAGTAGTGAGCCAGCCGGTGGAGGGCGGCTCGTCACAGTTTGTAAGCAATGCCTCACTTTTAGTTTAAGGCAGTAGACACACACAAGCTTGCTTTAATTAGTGTCCAGTGCTGATTTTTAAGTGACATTATTTCCTTAGGACTGTATGTGTTACCTAGTGACTTGCAAAAACCTTAGCAAATCCTAGGGAGTTAATGTAAGAAAATAGATACTTAATCTGTTAGCTTGTGCAGTGCAGTGAAGAAAGGCGGGATGGTAGGTGACGTTCTCTGGGGTGTCTACCTGTGTGGAACCAGTCAGGTGTTCTGCCCTTTTCACTTCACTTGCTATTTTTAGTTCCTTGTTTAGGCTGATAAAAATTGGCATAGCAAATTACTTGAAGAATTTGCTTGCTTTATATAAGTAAAGTTAGCACTTTAAGGTTTCTTTAGAGATGAGAAAAGACATTTAAATTGAAGAAAAATTCTTTCAACAGTGGACATTGTATCTGTCCAGGTAATTGCTTCCTGACTTATGGTCGATATTTTGTGCTTCTATGTTAATCATTATGAAAAGTGATTTTTGGTGGGTTTTTAATTTTTTTTTTTATTTTGGTGCTTTACTAGCTTAAGGTGTTGCACATGTTTTTTTTGCTTTTCTTTTTTAACCTGTGCAGTTAATTCCCCCCCCGCCAGAGATAGCATTTTGGTTAATAGTAACACTTTACACACATATGCATGTTATTTTTTTTCTTTTTGGAGGTTACTTTTAGGCTTGTTTGCAAAAGGGCCATTTTTCTTTGCTGCAGTTGTCTTTTTTGCAGAACAATAGTGTGTGCAAGTTTATGAGCAATGGAATATGCAGGTTCAATTCATTGTTTTTATTTTTTTAATCTTAACCTCTTGATCTATGCCAGAAGCAGTTTCATGTAAGTTATTTTGATGGTGAGCATGTGTGTAATTCTACAGCTCTCCGGGTTTGGTTTTTGCAGTAAGCCACTAGACCCCATATTGAACACAATTTAATCTCAGTATCAGCCATTAGAGTTTTTTTTTTTTTTACTTTGCTGTTTCTAGCTTATTTCTTACAGAGTGAGAAGTCATTGTTTGAAGAGTTTCTTTTTTCAATAGTTGGTTGATGTTGGGATGGTTACTCAAATCAAGTAATGAGTGATGAACTCCAAGTCATCCTTGGAAATAGCAAATCTGTAGCCCAACATAATTATCCTTTAAACTAGAGAATATCACTTGTGAAAAAGCCATCATGGCCACATGGCTGATCTAGAGTGGAGTGCTGAGTTCTGGCAAACAGCTGCATCTTTCTTCCAGCCATTCTGTGAATTTGAGTTGGTATAACTTCCAACGGTAATGAAATTGTGAAGGGTAATGAAGAAGAGGCCAGTGAATAAATATCAACTATTGTGCAAGGCCAGCCAAATACTCCTGTAGTTCTGGCTTCACTGCTCTTTTTAAAGTGCAGCACAGTTGAAGCAGAAGACCCCAGTGTTTTGGAGATGTCAGTACCTTGGGATGACCACTAAGAACAGCAGCAGCAGTGGAGTGGAGCCAGCTGGGGCCTAGAAGATGAGCTATGTGTACTGCAGAGGGCAAAGTCAGAGAAGTGACCCAATCCCTTTGGAGGACTCTAGAAGATCATGAGTGCATCCCAGATGTAGGGCAGTTTGAATTTTGTAATTACCCAAGATGTTAGAGATGCCAGAGTTCTGGGATACCTGTTGAGGAGAGCTGCTAACCATGAGTGGCACCAGCACAAGAGAAAGAAGTGAGTTGCAGTCAACAAAGCTGAACAGCATTGGCGACCTAAAGAGCATTCTGACATCAGACAAAGAGATGCAGAGTTTGGAGTTTGCCCAGATGGTTTCGGTCTTGCTTTGGTGCAATATTTCCTCAATATGCTCCCTTCCCTACGTTTTGAAATGGTAATGTATATCCTATGACATTATATGTTGGATGTATGTGAAAAAAAGAGTTGTAGAGAGTAGTTTTGATGGACAAGAAACTAGAAGTAGCAAAATTGAAGCTATAAAGGATTTACTAATAACTTGCTCAGGAAATATTAAGTTACATGAAGTAGTATTTAATCAAAGGGTGTTACCTCCAAGCTGACTAGAAGAGAAGTAGTGTACTAACCAGGCTCCTTAGAAACCCAAGAGAGAAAATTGTGTGCCATAATTGAAGTTTAGGGTTGCTGAGAAAGTTTCTGCTAAATGTTGATTCACCAAGACTGACCTCCAGTTAGGCCTCATCCCCATAACAAAGAACTGCTCAAGGGGGCAGAGCAGGGTGACAACAATCATTATGCTTTGTCAAGATGAACCTGGGCAAGAACTATGCAAAAAGAACAACATGGTGTATTGTATAATATCTTTGTATGTAAATCTGCCATCTGCCCAAGTGTCCAGACTGGCAGTCTCCTATGTCAGCTTAAATTGTTTGAAATATAAGCTGAGCCAGAACGTGGGATATTTAAGGATGACAGACAACATTTGTGGAAAGAATAAGCCTAAGGTGTGTATACGAGCTAGGACATCCTCAACTGGAAGCCAGCTGTTCTTTGGGTATTAGCCACAGTTAGCCTCATGGTTTTGGTTTTTTGTACAGAGCTTTTCCTTTGTTAATTTCTGAGAGTGATTTCTTACTGTGTAGGCATTTTGTTTGTATAACAGTTTCATGGAAGAGTATTTGGGAATGAGGACGCACTATTGAATTCTTTACCTTATTCCTAGTGTTGGGTTAAAGAATGCTAAGGACATGTTTTGTCCTTTTATGAGAACACACAGGGAATACGTTTTTTTTTTTCAAGATGTGACTCTGCATTCTAGATTCACAATGAGCACTGACCATGGCTTCTTTCATATTATCTGCTCGTCCTACATCCTAGAAATGAAAGTGAGATTATTTCCAAATTGAGAAACTTCATAGGGTTTGGAGTTTGTCAAGATTTCTGCTGAACAGCCCCTCCTTCACTTAAGATTAGAATTAAAAAAGAATATGCTTATATGGATATATGCTAACACTTTAATAGTTCATTTGAATAATATATGTAAAAGCACTTTCATTGCTGAATTGTTTTTGTTATTCTTATTGTCCTGTTTTGTTTTGTCTGGTTCTGAAGCAATGTTTTGCTATGTATCATAGACTGGCCTGGAACTGGTGAACCTCCAACTCAACCTTCTGAATTAAACCTGGCAACTCCAGGTCACAATAGTGCTGTATTTGATCCATTCTAAAATAAATCTTTTCCTAATACTTTTAAAAAATAGTGATAATTCAAAAAAAAAAAACTTGTTGGCATAGTTTTGTAAAACCACTTGCTCACAAACTTTATCTTCCTTGTGCTCCTGTCTCCTTATCATCTGAACCCTTAGACCTTTTTCAAGACTATGATACAGAAGAATGACTTGCTTGTCCAGTCCACATAGCAACATACAGGAAAAGTTACACATACACAGAAACAAATAAGCACAAGAAATAATTAAGTTCATCTGATCATTTTTAAACTCCTATGTGTATCTGTCATATCTATATACATAGTGGGTTTTATTCTGATTTTTTTATGTTTTAAAAACTTCATGCATATATAAAATGAAATATGATCATATATGTACCCCACATTTTTTCACTCCCATCCTCCTTATATTATCTTCTTGACATTGCTCCCCATCATCCTTTCTGATCACTCAGTATGTCTAATTATTACTTCCAAAATAAGCATGAGTGGAGGATCATCTACTGAGTATGGAAAACCTAGCAGTGAGTACAAACTCCTGCATTATACGTCTAAGTAGTGATTATATATTAATCTCTATTAGTTATATATATATTTAAATTATTTATTTTTATGTCTTTGTTTGTTTTGCTTAATATAAGTCTGTGTTCCTGGAGTCCACATAAGCCAGAACGGGTATCAGATTCCCTGAAACTGGAGTTACAGATGACTGTGAGCCACAATGTGGTAGCTGGGAATCAAACTATGATCTTTTAGGAGAGCAGCCAGTTCTCTTAACCACTGAGCCACATCTCCAGCACATATATTAGTTAATTTTCTATACCTGTGATAAATATAGCTAAAATAACAACTTGATAGACTTATTTTGGCTCACGCTTTCAGGGGAGTTGATTCAAGTTTCCTTGACATACCATACTTTTGGGGAATATTAGGATAGTAGGAGTGTGTGATGGAGGAGTTTCCTCTGCTCTTTATAGACAGTAGATTCTAAGAAGAAGCACTGGGCACCAGGGAAAATGTCCAAGGTCACTCTGATATTGTCCTGTTCCAACTCTGAGGCAGATGCATCTTCTATATATTCTAATATTTTTGTCCATCAGTGGACCAAACATTCAAAATATGTCCCTATAAGTGATGTTTAATTTTCTAATAATGATAGGATGTGGCATGCTAGTTGTTTTAATTACATTTGTTCATAAATATTTAAATAGAACCCTTTACAATGTATCATGGTAATTGTAATGGCTAATTTCACTTTTAAGTGTGATCAGTTTTATGATTACGAGTAGTGAGAGCACACATACATTTATGTAACAATGATGATTGAAAAAAAATTCCATGAATTAAAAACAAAGGGAGAAGGGGTATTAGAGAAGATTTGGATGAAATAACTGGAAAATCAAGTCATGTAATTATATTAAAATATCAAAAATATTTAGGAAACTTTATTTTCACCAAAAATTGAATAAATGTACTGGCTTGTAAGTGACAGAGGCCCTAGGTTGCCATAAAAGTCAAGACTCCCTAAGGAAGAGAATATATAGATTACTTCAACTTACTCTTTCTCCTAGAGATACTAAAGTCCATGATGCCTGACACTACACAGGCCTAACTTCTGAGAATCCATAGTCCATTTATCTTCACACCTTGCACATTTATCTTTATTCACTTGATTCAATATATATTTATTATCTAGTAATTATTATTTATATTTTCCTTCACTTCTGACCATTTTTATGGTCAAAGGTATCTTTTATCCCTAACCTTGGGAAGCACAGCTTCTAGTAGGATTATAAATCTCCCACAGACACCAACATCTGCGAATATATAAGGATATCCAAGCCACTCAGATGTAATCTTGGATGTCCTCTGCTCTTGCTCTCTTTGGTAATTGTCTTGATCCCCTGTTGTGAGTTTATGATGGTATTTTATTTGGAATACCAACAATGTTTTACCTTTGTCTGCACAAGTTTTATTTTTATAGCATCTACTCTTCTCCCACCCAGATTTTCCAATTTTGTGGAGTAGAGGTTTTTGGAGTACAACCTGATGAATCTCTGAATTTCCTCATTGTCTGTTGTTATATCCCCCATTTCATTTCTGTTTTTGTTGATTTGGATGTCCTCTCTCTGCCTTTGGTTAGTCTGGGTAAGGACTTGTCTATCTTGTTGATTTTTTTCAAAGAACTAACTATTTATTTATTGTATTGTTCTCTTTGTTTCTATTTCATTGATTTCAGCCCTCAATTTGATTATTTCCTCCCAGGTGAGTTTGCTTCTTTTTTTCTAGAGGTTTCAAGTGTGCTGTTAAGTCACTAGTGTGAGATTTCTCCATCTTCTTTATGTGTCTATGTAGTGCTATGAATTTTGCTTGTAGCACTGCGTTCATGGTGTCCCATAAGTTTGGGTATGTTATACTTTCATTTTCATTCAATTCTAGGAAATCTTTAATTGCTTTATTTCTTCCTTGACTAATAGGTAATTCAATTGGGCATTATTCAGCTTCCATGAGATTGTAGGCTTTCTGTAAATTTTGTTGTTGTTGAAATCTAACTTTATGCCATGGTGGTCCAATAAAATACAGAAGGTTATTCCATTTTTTAGATCTATTGAGATTTGCTTTGAGACTGAGCATGTGGTCAGTTTTAGAGAAGGGTCAATGGGTTATGGAGAAGTTATACTCTTTTTTTAGGGTGGAATGTTCTGTATATATGTAATGAGTCCATTTGAGTTATAACTTCTGTTAGGTCTCTTATTTTTCTATTAAGTTTCAGTCTGGCAGATCTATTGAGTGGTGAGAGTGGGGTGTTGAAATCTCCCACTACTAGTGTGTGGGGTTTGATGTACAATTTAAACTTTAGTACTGTTTCTTTTATGTAAGTGGGTGTCCTGGTATTTGCGGCAAAAATGTTCAGAATTGAGACTTCATCTTGGTGGATTTTCCCTTTATTAAGTGTATAAAATTTTTCCAGATCTCTTTTGATTGATTTTAGTTTGAAGTCTATTTTATTAGGTATTAGGATAGCTTGCTTCTAAAATCCATTTGATTGGAAAGGCTTTTTACTAGCCTTTTACTCTGGGGTTGTATCTGTCTTTAAAGTTGAGGTATGTTTCCTATATGCAGCAAAAGATGGATCTTGTTTGAATCCATTCTGTCAGCCTGTGTCTTTTATAGGCAAATTGAAACCATTGATATTAATGACCAGTGATTTCAATACCTTATATTTTTGGTTGGTAGGGTTGTGTGTTTCTTTTCTTTGGTATATGTTGGTGTGGGATTATATATTGCCTGTGTTTTCATGGGTGTATCCGTAGGTTGTATTTTTCCTTCTAGTTCTTTCAAGGGCTGGATTTGTGGATAGGTACTATTTAAATCTGGTTTCATCATGGAATATTTTGTTTACTCCTTCTATGGCGATTGAGAGTTTTGTTGGACATAAACTCTGGGTTGGCATCCATGGTGTCTTAGTGTCTGTTTAACATCTGTCCCAGACCTTCAAGCTTTCAGAATCTCCGTTGAGAATTCAGGTGTTATTCTGATGGGTTTGCCTTTATATGTTACTTGAACCTTTTCTTTTGAAGCTCTTAATATTTTTTCTTTATTCTGTAAGTTTAGTGGTTTGATTGCAATTTGTCAAGGGGTCTTTTTTGTACATACAGTCTATTTGGTGTTCTGTAAGCTTCCTGTACCTCCATGGGCATTTCCTTCTTTATGTTGGGAAAATTTTCTTCTAAGATTTAGTTGAATATATTTTCTGTGCCTTTGAGTTGGCATTCTGCTCATTCTTCCATCCTTATTATTCTTAGGTTTGATCTTTTTATGGTGGTCCAAATTTCCTGGACGTTTTGTGTTATGACATTTTTGGCTTTAGTGTTTTCTTGAACTGATGAATCTATTTCCTCTATTGTATCTTCAGTGCCAGAGATACTCTCTTCCATCTCCTGCATTCTGTTGGTTATGCTTGTAACTGTAATTCCTGTTGGCTTACTCAAATTTTCCATTTCTAGCCTTCCCGCAGTTTATTTCTTCATTATTGTCTCTATTTCAGTTTTCAAATCTTGGACTGTTTCATTCATCTTGTTAATTGCTTTCTTTATAGATGTTATTAATTTCTTCCAATTTTTTTGTTTTTTTCCTTTGAATTCTTTAAGGGTAGGTTTCATTTCCTATTTAAAGGCCTCTATCATCTTTGTAAAGTAATTTTTAAGGTCAATATCTTCTGCTTCTTCTACTTTGGGATGTTCAGGTCTTGGTAATATAGCACCATTTGGTTCTGATGGTGCCATATTGGTCTTTATGTTGTTGACTCTATTTTTGCACTGGCATCTACCCATCTCTTTCTCCACTCCATGCAATTGCTGTCTGTGTCTGAGGGAGCCTCATTTGGTCCAATTTATACTCTTGGTGTAATGGGAGCTCTGGGTCTAATCTGGGCTATTGGTCCAGTCAGTACTGATGGTTTCTGTGTCTCAGGGAGCAAACCTTACTCCAATGGGGACACCAGTGGGCTCTGTCTCAGGGAGCAGATATTCCCAATTGGTGCAAGTCAGGACCTGTTTTCTGTTCCTAATTGTTGAAGAGTGGGCTACAGTTTTCACAGTGTCACAGGGGACCGTTTTCTTGGTGATGGGATGAGGTAAGAGGCAGCTGGACAGTTCCTGGGGCTCCAGTGGCTTGGAGAGGGGCACAGGATGTGCACATGGGATCTCGGGGCTAGAAACCTGGTCTGTCCAGTCTAGAGATAGGGTCTTACCTGTTTCCTATAATAATCCAGAATATATAGAAAGTAGCCTGAGAACAGTGTAAAAGAATAGCAAAACACAGAAAAAATCTGGTTACAAATAAAATCTATAGTTTTTCCTGCATGAGAAGCTAAATTTGACTACTTTGTCATTAAATTAGATCTCTGCTCTTTATTCAACTACTTCTATCTTACATCTTTCTTTCATCTCTCCTGTTATCTTCTGTCCTCTCTACTCCTCCATCCCTCTGATCTTCTCCCCTCATCTCTTCTTTGCTCTAATTCTCCTTGTATTTATCTTGCACCTGAGAACCAAGTACCAGAGATTCTTCTTCAGGGAAAGAAGGCTGAAGTCCTCTAATGAAACCTCGAAATGTTATCTATGGATGGTTTCCTGGTTTAACTCATTCTGCCAGCATCCAAGTTCAAAGAACTTCTGCATTCAAATGTCGCTCCTCATTCCAAACCATCAAACTTTTTATATATTTATCAAAACAGAATATAATGGAGGTTGCCAGAACACATTGATGACTGCAAGCTAGTAAGGTATATGAGATTAAAATATAATACTATTTTGTTATCCATAAAAATATAGTCTTCACTCACTTCTAGGGAACAAAGTGTTACACAAGTAGCCTGATATTTCAAAGTGTGAGGTAGTACCTTGGTTTCCCTGGACTTGAAAGGTACATAGTGCCCTATGAGCCATGGACTGTACCCTGAAAACTTATGGTGCATTCCTCTCATGGAAGCTAAACCAGGAACTCTCAAGGATTCTCCAAAGAGGCCAAAATTTGTTGCCACAGCAGCAGAATGAGGAAAAGAAAGTAAAACCCATGGTAACTGGAATATTACCAGGATGGGGAATAGGGAAATATCATTTTATTTTATTTTTATCTTTAAGACTGTTCATTGTACATGAAACAGTGTCAAAGTAGGGCTTTACATAGAAAATTATATTTCACTGAACACATGTTCGTAATAGTGTTCAGTTGTCGTCTTCTTGTTTCTTTAATTCTGCATATATATATATATATATATATATATATAAAACCATAATTTTATGTATCCATATAACATCAGTGAACAATAAACAGAAAAAGAATGTGTGTGTTTATTTTCACTTCTTTTTTCCTTTCTCTTTTAATTCTTTCACTCCTTTGTTTTTTGAGCCCATGTCTCCCTATATTTCTCTTGCTGTTGTGGAACTCAATGCATAGGTATTTGAACTCACATATCTGCCAACCTTGCCTCCTGAATGCTTGGGTTGAATGTATTGGCCACCATACCAATCCTGTAATTGGTTTGTCCATGAAAGGCTTTATTAATTTAATACCATCAATTCTCTCATTTTATTCATTTTCCTACAAGCAACATAGCTTTGTCCTAGTTATTTGTTAAAATACGTAAATGGACAAAGTAATTAGCTGCTTCCTATGTTCCTATGTTCATAAAAAGGGATTAGTATAACTGTCAACCTGCATAGGGAAGCTTCTTTTTAGCACACTATTGTAATTAACACACAGGCCCACAACCTCTCTAATGTACTGAGAATAAGAGGCTCTAGAGGGGCCAAGTGGTGGTAACACATATCTTTAGTACCAGCACTTGTGAGGCAGATCAGCAGATCTCTGAGAATTTGAAGACTGCCTGGTCTACAGAAAAATTCCAGTCTCCAAAGCTACACAGGGAAACCCTGTCTCAAACAAACAAACAAACAAAATAAAAAAAAAAAACAAGAAAAAAGTAACTCTAGACACGTCATCTTTAAGTGAGATATCGATATGATACCCTTTCTTTTAAATACTCAGGGATCATTTTGGAAGAAGAAACAGAAAGAGTGTAAGAAACAGAGGAGGCAGAAGATTTCAAGGAAACAAGTTTTCTCAAGACCAAACAGGGCACTTGCACATGTGAATTTACTAGTTAGGACAGTGTGCACAAAACCTGCACAATATCAAACTAGATAAAATTCCAGGACAGTAAATGAGGTGAGTTGGTCACAGTCAGAGCTGAAGAGCTACTGTCCTCAGTTGACTTCTGAGAGAGGGTGTGTCAGATTTCTTAGAGAATTCAGCAGTTAAGAGGCTAAAAATAATTTCATAAGTGTCCCTATATTCCTACATCCTAGCATTGCTAAGTAGACTCAGTGCTTCAATTTTTTTTGTTTTTTGTTTGTTTTTGAGGAGACATATGAAATTAAGAAAGTATAGTGTTGGGAAGATGTAAAAAAGAAATTGGAAAGGAGGTAATGTGAATGCACTTGTCTATAACTCATATGCATCTATAAACTCTCAATTGAAATTTTAAGTAATAAATGTTATAAATATTTTTAAAAGACCTAAGTTAATTTATGCTGAAGATGTCAGTGAACCCTGAAATCCAAAGAGACAGAGAAACCTCTCTAACTTATTTATCAAAATGACCTCAAAGTTTCTAACATCTTCCATAGGATGCCATGTCAACCTTTAGGGATCATAAAACCCAATGCCTCCAAAAATTGTCTCTGTGGAGATATTAACAGGAAACTCTTAAAAGTCTTTCTTAATTGGCATCTAAAAAAGTGTCATTGATGATTTTTACTCCCAAGACAAGCACTGTCATCGCTACTGCAAGTGAAATGCTAATTACTCTTCTGATGGGAGATGAGGTCATAGACCTCTACCACAGGCTTGAGATGACTCTCTAATGTACTTCTATTTAAGAGTAAGAATCTGCTCAATGAACCCATCATCCTGCAGAAGTGTGAAGCCAGGTGAGTACTTTGTATTTTAGTTGGAGCAGAGAGCTCCACCAAAGGAGAGAGACCTGAGTAAGTACTCATATCTGGTAATGGGAATTTTGGGTAGAAAGTGATCCATGGAACAGAGATAAGGCTGAAGATAATTCCATAACTAAGAAGTGAGTGTTAAAGACAGAAGTTTTCTTAACCTTGTATCAGTCCCTATTGGTTCTTACTATAAATGTCCCACTGAAGGTGACTGTGGGTACATCAGGATAATGCAGGCCATGTGCAAAAGTGGGGAAGCACAATTGATTTCAGTCAATGTGATAATGGATCTTATCCTCATGATTGGTTGAGTATTTTTAAGTATTATTATTATTATTATTATTATATTGATGAACTTATCATGGTTTCATGAACAGAGTGGACATTAAAATGGACATACAAGAAGCATATATCCCTGAGAAGATGCAGGGTGTAAATATGATTATGTAGTAAAAAAGTGTTCTTATGTGACACTACATTTACCATCTGGTTAAAGAGGCAATAACTGAGTCTTTATTGAATGACCATTGGCTAGATGACTGGTTTGAAACTCTCTCTCTCTTGAACTTGGAAAGATAACACAAAATGAAAGGTATAGAATAAATACTGGCTAATAGCAACCAGGAACAAATGTGTTCTGAGTTATCACCTAGATTAGTATTTCTCTAATGTGAATTAGAATCTGATACCATTCTTCTCTCAGTGTTCATTGTTCTTACTAATGCAACACAGAGACTGTACTAGCAGTCCAGATCTCTACCACTCACCCGCATTTTTATCCACACTAGTGCTATATCTCACTGGACAATATTTAAGTTTTCATGTTATTATGATTATTCATTATTGTCTTTCATGCATCACCTCTATTTGACTGTATCATAAATTTAAGGTAATATATAATTCCTTGTAAAAATTTTCAAATTGTCCAGTTGTGGTGGTGCATACATTTAATCTCAGAACTTGTGAAGCATCAGTAGGTACATCACTGTGATTTTTAGGCCAATATTATCTCCATATGTAGTTTCAGGGCATCTAGTGCTCATAATGACACCTTAACTTGAAAACAACAAAAACAAACAGCAAATATGTGCAGAATTTTAAGTGAATTGTTTTAGTAACATAATTTTGTTCTCATGCCATTATTTGTTAATCGTATCTTAGTATTTCTTATTGTATTTTGTACAGAACAAATGTTAGTAATTCCTTTGTAATTACCACTATAGCCTATATCTCTGACATAGTAACCATGCATATTTCTGGTGTCCTCTTGAATATCAGGTCTAACTCCTACTTGTGAAATTAAATTGGGAGTTGGGATATCTTTCTGTCACATCAAACCACACATAGAACTCTGTATTTCATTAAAATCTCTAAAGCCTTGGTTTTCTAAAGCATGATTTTCACAAGTGAAACATCACTTGGAAACCTATAGATATAGCTAAAACCAATAGTGTAGGCTTTCTAAGACTCTACATGTCTGTAGAATTCTATCATGTGTATATTGATTAATTGATCCTGGCATGTTAATGAGCACATATGGATGTGCTCCCACAAGCCAGATGCTTCCAAGACTGGATTATAAACTCCAAATTTTTTCAGTGACAAAAATAAATTAATTTAGGTTGTTATAGCTTGAATAGGTATGGCCCGCATCAACTCAAGAGTTTGAATGCCTGAACTACAGAAAGTGGCACTATTAGGAGTTATGGCATATTGGAGGAAGTGTGTCACTGAGGAGGTAGGCTTTGATGTTTCATCTACTACAGCTACACTGCTGATAGCTGCTCGTAGCAATTGCTTCATCAGAGGTACAGCAGATGACAAATAAAGTTCAGATTTAACCCATGAGATGTTTTATTCTCTGATGGAGAAATTCTTCTTCAAGCAAGGCTTATGAGACCATAAACTCTGAAAACTGATTGCTTCTGTCTGTAATTTCACATGTGCAAAAATAGTTGTAGAGTCTCCTCATTACTGTGCATTTTCATGTAATATGTACCTGTAATCTCATGTAGGAGAAAGTCAATGTCTCCCCAGTCATAGAGTGCTGCATACAATTAGCTAATCTAAAACTACACAGCATATTCAAAGGAGACTAGATGCCCTTGAAAATGAATTCATAAGATAAACCTTCACAGAAAATACACAAGGAAAAGTTTCCATATGCCTAACTGTAGAACCAAGGTCAGGCCAAACAACTTTGGTGCCACTTCCCCGGTTGCTAAAAGTATGGTGAATAAAGATTTAACTCCCTGCATAAATTCTTCAGCAGCTAGATTCCTCCTTCTCCTCATATGTAAGTACTTTTTATATTGTCTTCTGTTAGATATGTATACAGGTATGTAGAACAAGGAAGGGAGGAGAAGCTTGAGAGAAATGAAGAGAATGATCATCATTACATGTGTGAGTCTTATTCCCTTAAATACATAAGAATTATTCTTAAGTTCTGCTACCCTGAAAGCATTCTGTTTCTCACCATGGCACAATTGTGGGAGCTGTTCTCACAGATTGCAATATCTCACCCAGTGTTGATGAGACTCACATCACTTTATGTAGCCTGCAGATCAAGAAGTAGATCTCTCAGCTACCTCTCCAGCAACATGTCTGCCTGCAGCCTGCCATGATTCTCATCAAGAAGATAATGGACTAAACCTCTGAAATTGTGAGCCAGCCTGAATTAAATGTTTTCTTTTATAAAGGTTACAGTGCCATAGTGTCTTATTATACCAATAGAAACCTACTGAGACCAGCAACACAAAATCTAATAGGTCTTATAATAAAAACCTGAATCCAGATATTGGGGTAATTACCGAAAGATCAGAAAGAAAAGGAAAAAGCTACTGCTATGTTTCACCTTTCCAACTCCATGAATCTTCTGTTTGAAAGTCTCTGAGCCCTCACCCAAAAGGGTTCCAACCAAAAAGGGCTCAGCTGAAAAGGCTTCAACCAAAAAGCCGTTAACCAAAACTGGGTTCCAATTCCTGTCTCCTCATGTGTTATATACCTTTCTCTGCCCAGTCATACCACTTCTTTCCTAGTGCTGGGATTAAAGGCATGTGGCTTCCCAAGCAAAGGAATGAACGCACAAGTGCTGGAATTAAAGGCATGAGACTCACAAGTACTGGGATTAAAGGTGTGTGCCACCACTCTCTGGCTCTGTTTCTCTCCTAGACTGAATCAGTCTCATGTAGTCCAGGGTGGCTTTGAACTCACAGAGATCCAGACAGATCTCTGCCTCTCTAGTGCTAGGATTAAAGGTGTGTACCAGCACTATCAGGCCTCTATGTTTAATCTGGTGGCTTGTTCTGTCCTCTGTATCTCAGTCAAGCTTTATTTGATACACAATATATTAAGACAAAGACAAAAACTTTCACCATGCACTGGGGTATTGCTGTGATAGTTTGGACCATGATTTTGTTTGGAGGAATTAGACTTTTATGACTGAAATGTAAGACTGGTTGAGTGTTTTAAAGGGCAATCCTTGTAGGAACATGGAATTCAGGGGTGCTGAGGGTGATTTGAACTGTGATGAGTTATGGATAAATTTCCTCATGCAGAGGAAATCTCACAACATCCTAGTATTGACTCTGCCCGGTGATTATTAGTGTTCCTTCTTATTTAGATTTATAATGAATTGGAGCAAGCTGAGCAAAGAAAAAAATAAAAAAAATTACAAATTGAGGAGAAATGGAGCACCAGAAAGTGGAATGGAGATAAGTCCTGTGATCAAGGCAATAAAAAGATTAAGGGATGGAATATAGAGAGTGGTGAATTCAGGGCAAGATCCCACCTTGCTAAGTTTTCAATGGGTGAAAAGAAAATAAAAGAAAAACTTAGAGCCCTTGTAGATGTAATGGTCTTATTAAATAGGAAACACAGAGCCAAAGGCAGAGTTAAAAGCCCAACAGGTCAGAAGAGTAGCTTGGAGCTGAGTCTTAACACTGCCTTCTTACCCTTCACTGCCCCTGAGAAAGAGACCTACTTCCTGTGTGACTGTCTTTTTATTGACTTTCTGTTCTGCCTTCTTATTGGTTGTAAACCCAACCACATGACCTCCTTGTCACTGCTTGTCTGTACTGACCTCTAGGTCTCTATGTTTGATATTGAGATTAAAAGCATGTGTCTTCATGCTGGCTGTATCCTTGAACACCCAGAGATCTTAAACAACTTTGAGTTCAATGACAGCATGATAGATATGTTCCAGGGCAGTCAAGCTTCTGCAGAGAAGGAAACCACAGAAAACAGAAAGCTGGTCAAGATGGAGTTGAAAAGGCAGGCTTGTTCCAGTGCAGAAAGCAGCAGAACTTGGCAGCTTTGGCAATGTGGTTCTGCCATTAATGTCAATGATTAAACAGGTAATGTAATGTAATCTTCCCCTAATATCAAGGGAAACCACTGAGGCCAGGAAAGTTTCAGGGGTACCCATGCATTGAGACCTATCTAGGCCACTTGGTAAAGCTATGAATTTGAAGCCTACATTACCTTGTACATGCCAAGATGTTGGAGATGCCAGGGAGTAGAACCAGCCCAAGAGAAAGAACTGTTTGACAAGAAACAAAGTTGGAAAGACTTGGAGATCTAAAGAGTATTTTGACATCACACATGGAGATGAAGTGTTTGGAGTTTGATCAGATGATTTTGGTCTTGCATTAATCCAATATTTCCCCACACTCCGTCTCTTCCTCCACTTTGGAAGAATAATTATATCCTGTACCATTGTATGTTGGAAGTATGTGGTCTGTTTTTTAAATTTTTGATTTTATTACAAACAAAGTTACAGCTAATGGATGAATTACAGTGGATGCTAGTGATTTCTGGGCCTGTGTTACTTCACTTAATAGAATCCTTTCCATTATTTTGCTGTATCCATTTCCTAGAGTGTTCTACAATGCCAGTGCATGGAGAAGGAGAGACTATCAGCATCTGGTAGTTCCAATGGTCTCAGCTCATCTACTCACTTTGTTTTAACTTCTTCAAATTCCAGGATACACTGCAAAAAATTCTTCCCTAGTTCTTGTTTGTTCAGGTGAACATCCTCACATGGCTGATGAGTATGTGGAGTAACAGTGTCCTCACTAGTGTTGCTTGGTTCAGCTTGGTACTGATTCCCAGCTGCTTCTGCCTACTTCTTCAAAGGGATCTCACCCTATTAAAAAGGATGTCATATGTATACTCCTGCAGTAATAAAATATGGTGTCCTGAGAGTTTCCTCCCAATGCAAGGCACTGATGGACATTCTAACACACTGGTGTTTCTTTCCTACCATTTATATACTAGAGTAAGGAGTTGTGCATGATTATGCCAGACAAAGTTTCAATAAAGACCCTGAAGATTTCATCTAGGCATCACTGATTAGATATTGTCCTTCTCGTTGCAGTTTTTGCTGGCATATATTTTTTCTATTTACTTTCTGTTATGTATTCTGTAAGATTTCATTATACCAGATATTCACTTATCTCTAACAGCCCTGTCATGTGGTGTGTGTGTGTGTGTGTGTGTGTGTGTGTGTGTGTGTGTGTGTGTGTGTGTTTATGTGGTGTGACTTTCATGAAGTTAGTTCTTAACTTAATGCGATGTAAGTTGTGTCTTGAACCATCATTCTAATCCACTATGTGCTTTAAATAATATTTTAGATATTACTGCAACAGAGTAAATACCTAAAGACCACTCAGCATTACCATAGTCCAAATTGAGAGCCTGTATTATGTGGGCTTGGTGACTACCTGGAGAGAAACACTTCTAAGAGAGCAACCTCAAATGCACTTGACAAGAAGCTGGTATGGGCAGAAATGGCAGATAAACTATATCTTGGTTGACAGTTGGAAGGAGGAAGTCACAATCAAGAATCTTAACAGAAGCTAGTCAATAATTTGCACATTTGACACCACTGTTTCTAGAACAGTTTTGGGTACTTTGCAAGGGACATTTTATAGAGAGGGTAGAAAATGAATTTAGTTTCAGGTTAACACAAAGATGGCTCCACCAATGATTATATGGAGGAAACTTTACCTACTCACAGGACTATACATCTATTCTTAAGTGGTATTATAAAGTTCTCATTAGGCATGTGGTGGTGGAACATGGCTTTAAGCCCAGCACTTGGGAGGCAGAGGCAGGCAGATCTCTGTGAGTTCGAGGCCAGCCTGAGCTACAGATTGAGTTCCAGGAAAGGCACAAAGTCACACAGAGAAACTCTGTCTCAAAAAAACCAAATAAATAAATAGATAGATAGATAGACAGACAGACAGACAAATAAAGTTCTCATTACATTTCTTATTATTCTAGATGAGATACACATTAAAAATTGAAATATTTAACATTTGTGGTCATTATTGAAGTTGTTTTCCTTTCATACCATGACTAGCAAATCAACATATTCTGGTAGATTTACATCATGTATGTTTGTGTGGGCTGTCACTTTTTATTTTTTCTCACAGGCCAACACCATGTTGTTCTGCATGACTATTTTCTCTAAAAATTGATGGATATCCTTTCATAAATATATACATCCTGTGGTTTTGGGCAATCTCACTGTTACCTACATGGGAAGTAACTACTCATGTCAAAATTTTGGGATGAGGTCTCTTTAAATGGTCAGGGCTGATGTTCATCTCATGAGATTAAAGTAATCTTTGCTTCAGTCTCTGAGATTGGTCATGAATTATAGGCATCTTCTTCCATTCAGGCTGCAAATATTTGTCATTGTTAATTAGACTGAGAAATGTCAGGACCATATTCCAAAGAACATTTTGCTGAATCACAAAATGGATTTATATAACCTGGCAATTAGAATCATTTTCTTATCACAAATTCCCACTGGAATTCTGGGAAATCTCTCTCTTATGTTCTACTATCTAGTCCTTTACTACAGAGAATGCAAACTAAAGCCCACAGATTTGATTCTCATGCACCTAATGGCATCCAATGCCTTGGACATTCTCTCTGCAGGAGTGCCCCACACAATGACAGTTTGGGGATTGAAGCAATTCGTGAATAATTTCGGATGCCAGCTCCTATTGTACATGCAAAGATTTGGGCGCAGTGTGTCCATTGGCAGCATTTGCCTCCTTAGTGTCTTCCAAGCCATCACCATCAATCCAAGGGGATTCTGTTGTAAAGACCATAAATTCAAAGCTGCAAAGTACATTGGCTGCTCCATTGACCTTCTCTGGGTCTTGTACATGTTGATAAATTTCATTTTCTTTGTGTACCCTTTTATTGAAAGGAATAGCAAAAATGTGACAAGAAAACATGATTTTGGATACTGTTCAATTGTAGGGAGTGAAGAAATGAGTGGCTCACTCTATGTAGCATTGCTTTTGTGTCCTGAAATATTCTTTTCCGTGATGATCACCTGGTCCAGCAGCTCCATGATTGTCATTCTGTACAGACACAAGCAAAATGTCCAACACATCCACAGCACTACGGGTTCTAGCAGAAACTCCCCTGAGTCCAGAGCCACCCAGAACATCCTGGCATTGGTGGCTACCTTTCTGGTTTTTTATACCCTCTCCTCCATCTTAAAAGGTTGCATTGATTTTTTGCATAATCAAAATTGGTGGCTTGTGAACATCACCCGCTTCACTTCTCTATGTTTTCCATCTTTTGGCCCTTTTGTTCTTATGAATCATTATTCCATTCTGTCCAGATTCAGTTTGGTTTGGAGGAGGAATAAAACCTCTTAATCTTATTTTATGTATTTACATGATATATTTTGCTTCATATCTGGTTGTTTACTCCCCCATAATACTCAAAATTTCAAATCAGAAAGTTAAGAATGTAACACCTAGTCGTTCTATCATTAACCAAATGAGTGTGGGAGTTTTGTCATCTGCTTGAATCAGCAGACTAGATGAGCTGAGATCCATTACATTCTTGAACTTACAACTGGGAGAGTCTTCCCAGTGTCCAACTGATGTTTGAAGGAGCCCACAAAAAATGCTGTAAATAAATTTGCCTGTCTTGGTGCTTTCCTCCTATCAGGCATCAAAACTGCTTGATGAAGTCACAAGAACCAGTTTGTACCACATTCTAACAGAAAAGAAAACTGAATCCATAACTGGAAATGAACATGATCTTCAGGGGGCCCTGAACCCATCACAACTGCTTTAGCCTTTGCCAGTACCAAAAAAATCATGTTAATATGTTTCACCATCTGTAGAAAACAATTCAAATGAATGATGGTTTTGATGTGATCTTGAGTTAGGTTACTTACTATTTTATTGAGAATTTTTTTGGATCATCAGTGACAGTGACCTATAAATTTCCTTTGTTATTATTTTTCTTTATCTGCTTTGGCATCACAGTAACGCTTCATGTTTCATCAAAAACTTTTGGAAACTATTAATAAAATCAATTGTATGGGGTATAAAAGAGAGAGAGAGAGAGAGACAGAGAATAGTTAAGTCCTGTGGAGAGAGGCAAATTTGAAGTGGTGAAGGCAGTGAGGAGTGGGCTGAGATTGGTGGCTTGTTTGCCACCTGGGAACCTTTGTGCTGTCTGGGTCTGAGCTGCAGCTAAGGGCCATGTCTGTGACCATAGCCTTGCACCACCCATGGACTGTGTTGATGTCTCTTGTTCCTGTTACTACTGAAAGTCATGAGAATAGGCCTATACAGAGGTGGAACCACCTCTTGCTGGCTGGAACATTAGAAAGAACTGTTCCTAACCATCCTAGGCCAGAGCACTTATGTGTAAGAGTCATATACTTACTGACCACCTCCAGTTATGTTTAACCTTCAAACATGTCCATGTTTTATCTAAATAGTACCAAAATTGGGCATGACCAGTATAACATAAGTATTTTGAAGGCATTTTATATTTGAGCCATATCAATTATATGTAACAGGTTTGGAGAAGGATATAGACAAGATGATGGAAGAAAAATGAGCACAATATAGTGAAGGGAACTGGGGAGGGCAGGACAAAAGTGTATTGATGAAAAGTGCCACAAAGAAAATTACAAAGACTCTACATGAGGGAACAGTCATTGTTTAGATTGTGTAACTAAAGGACAAGGAACATGAGAAATACAAATGACTCCTGCTACTATTTCAGGAATCCTATGTCTTGGTACCCTCAATGACAAATATTGGCGTCTTGGCTAACAAGAGACCCCGAGAATGTCAACAAAACCCAGGGTGTTGCCTGATTCCTGCCACTTGTCTACAGACACACTACCAGGACATGTTGCCCCCATGTACACTCTCAAATGAAATGGGTTAGCATGCCATTTGGACTCATTGGATCACAGTGTAATATGCCCTTAGCTGATTAGATAATATATGTATATATGCCAGTGAATGGCCACTTTAAACTAGATCTGAACCCTGATGCTGGTGTCTGGAATTTGTTTCCTGGGTAATTTCTTGTAACTCCTTTGCACTCACTCCCTTAGACAGCAGTGCAAACCCTCACATTTAGGTGCCAAGAGTGTACATTAGTGTCCCAGGTAATTTTATAATGTCTGAAACTTGAGGAGCAAAGATTTTTGAGTGGAGTACATAGGACATAGGGGATTGTCTACGATATTTGGGTTGGGGGGAAATAGAGAAGAGGATGGTAGAAGACACAGGTAATTGACAATGGACTGAAGGAAGGTTAATGCTAAGGAGTTTCAACTAGCAAAAATAGTCATAGAAAGAGTTTGTAGAGTAAAAATGATGCAATAGAGACTAGTGAAGAAGTATCATGATATGTAGTTGATTTCTGAAAGTCACAGTGGTATAAAGATGATGGATACAGACAGTGTATTCACAATGATCCTGAGAAACCTCTGGACACTTTTCTGAGCCTAGATATTGGCCTACAGTACAAATCACTAACCATACCAGAGAGATGATATTACACAAACATCATTTGATCTGTATCCAGGGTACAAACATGTCTAGTTTTACACACAGTAATTGGCTGTCAAAATACCTAGGGGTCTTGTAGGCTTTGAGATTTTTAATTTTGAACGTTTGGTATATTGTCTGAGCCTTTACTTGAATTGGCCTGAACATGATGAGACTTGATATTTTGTGGAATTAATAGGCTGTAATATAAAAGATCTAACATCAGAGGAGTGCTATGCTATGCTTATATCTCCCCAACTGGGAAAGTGTGACTGATTGTCCAGATGTACAGAAGCTATATACTCTTCACTATGATCTGCCTATTTTACCAAAAGCTATTTATACACTGAATATAATCCAAATAAAAATTCTCATCTCATTTTTCACAGAAATAAGAAAAATATAACAACTACAATTCATGTGGAACCATGACAGACTGAGTAGCAAAAATAATCCTGAGCAAAAGAACAGTACTACAAAGATTACCATTCCAGATATTAAAGAATATTACAGAGACTATGAAAATATTGTTTAATGCACACATGAAGAGAAATGGAACAAAATTGAGGATCCAAACAAGAGAACATGCAACTTCGGCCATTTAGTATGAAACAGTATGCCCAAAACATTCACTGGAGAAAAGAAAACATCTTCGGCCGAGCGGTGGTGGCACATGCCTTTAATCCCAGCACTCGGGAGGCAGAGCCAGGCAGGTCTCTGTTAGTTCAAGGCCAGCCTGGTCTCCAAAGTGAATTTCAGGAAAGACACAAAGCTACACAGAGAAACCCTGTCTCGGAAAAAAAACCAAACAAACAAAAAAGAAAACATCTTCAATAAATGGTGCTAAGAAAACTGAATTTATACATGCAAAATGATGTAATAAGAGCTGTAGCTATTATTTTGCAAAACATCTAATTTCAAATGGATCAAAGACCTAAATTGGAAACTGGAAACACTAAAATTTGTAGAAGAAAACATAGGCAGGAATAGACATGATACAGGAGTAGGAAAGGACTTTCTGAATAGGATTCTATTTGCTTAAGAATTAAGGTAAACAATATTATTCTTTCTGTTGAATAAATTTCCTTTATGATTTTGTTTGTATACATTGAATATACTTAAATAAACATGTACACCAATTACACACTACACACACGCACACACACACACACAATCACACACACACATACATATAATTCTATGTAGAATTTTCTGCTGAATTAGGGAATTCTGCCAGTGACTACAAAATCCCACAGAAATGATCCCCCCTCCCACAGCAGCTATCAGCTACCAATAATTCATTAGTGAATATTTGGAGAGCATCTTCCCCATAAATGCAAAGTATTCTTTGGCAGAACCAGGCAGATCTCTGTGAGTTCAACGCCAGCCTGGGCTACCAAGTGAGCTCCAGGAAAGGCGCAAAGCTACGCAGAGAATCCCTGTCTCGAAAAACCAACCAACCAACCAACCAAACAAACAAACAAAAATATCTGTTTTATTTTATGTGTACATACAAGTGATTGCATTATATACATTTACCATTTGTACTCCAATTTTCATGGAAACTAGAAGACGGCATTTGATTCTCTCTCTCTCTCTCTCTCTCTCTCTCTCTCTCTCTCTCTCTCTCTCTCCTCTTTTCTCTTGGTTTTTCGAGACAGCATTTCTCTGTGTAGCTTTGCGCCTCTCCTGGATCTTACTCTGTAGACCAGCCTAGCCTTGAAATCACAGAGATCCACCTGCCTCTGCCTCCCCAGTGCTGGGATTAAAGGCATGCACCACCACTGCCTAGTGGCATTTGATTCTATGTAACTTGAGTCACATGTGGTTATGAGATATGTGGAAGCTGTGAATGAAACCTGATTGCTAGGAAAGAACAAGTGCTCTGAACCAGATCCACCTCTACACCCCCTATACAGAGTTATTTATCTTAGTTCATTGTTACTCTATTCACTGATCAGTTGAAGTTTATTGATGTAGACTCAATGTATAGAAGAACATAATATTTTCTTAAGTATATCTGAAATAATTTAACTTTCCTACATTGTTCATCCAATAATGATAGTATATTAAATTTTATTAGTAACTTTTGTAATTATTTTATTAATTGTTATGACTTCGGGTATCTCAACAGTTCCCCTTATAATGTGTCATGATAATTGCAATGGCTAATGTTGCCTTTCAAGTGTGATCAGTTGTATGATTATAAGTAGCATAAGAACTCATGCGTATTTATGTATCAATAATGAATGACAAAATAGGTCATGAATTTGAAAGAAAGGAAGAAATGGTGTGTGGGACAATTCATGGGACAAAATGGGAAAGGAGGATGTTGTAATTCAGATCTCAAGGAAAATTAAGCAAAATAATTATTTTTCCTATCAAATTGATTAATATATAAAGATGCATGTGGTGGTATTCTAATTGTACTGAAATGTGATTTTGATTGTATGTTAATAAATAAAGTTGCCCGGGGGTCAGAGCTATTAGAGCCATAGACAGAGCATGGTGGTGGTGGTGGTGGTGGTGGTGGTGGTGGTGGTGGTGGTGGCACACACCTTTAATCCCATAGATCTCTGTGTGTTCAGGGATACAGTCAGCATTGGAGACATATGCCTTTAAGACCTAGAGGGCTGTACATACAGACAGTGACCAGGCAGTCACATATTTGGGTTTACTACCAATGAGAAGGCAGAACAAAATACTATGAAAAGACAGACACACAGGAAATAGCTCTCTTTCGGGAAGCTAGGACCACCGCAGGAGGAAGGGTGACATTTTAGCTCTGAGCTCTGATCTCTTGGCTTTCTCTTTAATATTGGTTCTGTGTTTCTTATTTAATAAGACGGTTGGTTACATCTACATCTGGCGCCCAACGTGACAAGAATCCATTAAAAACCACTTGGCTTGGCGGCAGGTCCATTTTCCCGCAAGGGCAGCAGGCTGGGCAGCCCCCTAGTCCGAGTGGCCAGCTTCCTAGCCCAGGCCTAGGTCTGCTTGGCCTCAGAAAGCTGGTGCTACAAACAACTCAGGCCTGCCCTACCGAACAGGGCTCCTGCCTGTAAAGCCAATGCACATGTGGTCAGAGCTTAAGGAAGCCAGAGCCGAGCCTTGACTCGGCTCAAGAGGGAACACATGGCTGGATTTAAGCTTTAGCCACCTACTCTCTCTCTCTCTCTCTCTCTCTCTCTCTCTCTCTCTCTCTCTCTGGATTTACACCTCAGACACTAGGTGGCTGTTTATTTAAAAGAGATTTTTTCCCCATTAAAAAAATGGGTTTTATGTGTACATTGGAAGAAAATTGGGTTTTGTTCGAAATTTTAGGCAGTCTGACAATGGAACAACTATATGAGAAGATTAGTATTGTTGGAATTATGCAGTTTATCACTATGCTAATCCTCATTTTAATATTTAAAAAGATAGCCAATTTAAGTGCCAGGATAACAGCTTTAGAAAAACTTGTTAAATCTGTAAAAATTCAGACAGAAGAAATTAACAGTGAAGTTGTTTCAAGTTTGGATCATAAGGTTACAGAAAGAACGCCTATTTTCACACAGTTACACTTAATTTATCCTGTAACCATACAGCAGATGCCTGATCAAATGGCTACACAAAATACTTGGGCTCCAATTGAAACGTTGGATTTAAAAAGGTTTAAGGAGGCAATAGTATCTTATGGCATGCATTCCCCATATGTAAAGCAAATGTTAAACTCTTGGTCAACATATAATAGGATTGTACCACAGGACTGGCAAGACCTTGCACAAGCTGTTCTGAAACCCAGCCAGAGACTTCAATTTCTAATGTGGTTCAAGGATGAGGCTAAAAACATAGAAAAACAATGGAGAGAAAAAGGAATACAAGTTTGCCAGGATCAGCTTATTAGATAAGGCCAATATGCTTCAGTACAAACACAATGTTTATATGATGTCGAAACCCCAATTTTATGTCAAACAGAAGACTTGAATGCATGGGACAGAGTTGAGGAACCAGGAAAAAAAATCTGAGTCATTTATGCAAGGCCCAAAAGAACATTTTACAGATTTTTTTACAAAGACTGGCTTCAGCAATAAAGAGAATGGCCTTGGATTCAGAAGCTAGTAAGGCAATAATTGAATCTTTGGCCTTTGAGAATGCGAATGCAGTGTGCAAAAGAATAATCAGACCATTAAAGGCAAGATCTGCACCTTTGGAAGATTGGATTAGAGAAACAATTAATGTTGAGGTTGATGAGCATGATGATATGTAGGTAGGAAAAGCAATTTCAAAAGGTTTGAGGAATGTTAGATGTTTGGATGTGGAAAACAAGGACATTTGAAAAGGGACTGTAAACAGGTTATTCCCAGAAACAACGTTTCTTCAAGGAACAATGGCAACAGAATGCCCCTTCCTTCTGGAGTATGCAGAAGGTGTGGTAAGGTAAAACACTGTACCAACGAATGTAGATCAACAAAAGGACAGACAGGGTAATCCTTTGCCTCAGTCTTCGGGAAACTCCAAGAGGGACCTCAGGCAGGCCCCCATAGCAAATCCAGTTCAAAACTTTCCTGCAGCCATAGATGAAATCCCTGCTCTGAGTGAATAAATAACCAAATGCCTGTTGGAAAAAAATCATGCTGGTCAAGATGATGAAACAGAGAGAATAGAAAATTCAGGAGAAAACATAAAGAAAATTTTTTGGCAAATGTCTATTAATGAACAAAGACCAAAATTAACGATAAAAATAAATGGTGTTTTGTTGTCTGGTCTGGAAGACACAGTTGCAGACATTACCATAATTGCACCAGAATTTTGGCATTCAACTTGGCCTCTTCAGGATGTAAACGTTCAACTGTTAGGAATTGGGACATTATCTCAGGTGAAACAGAATGCAAGATGGCTCGAATGTATAGGTCCAGAAGGACAGAGAGGAAAATTAAAACCATATGTGGCTAACATAACTTTGAACTTGTGGAGTTGAGACTTGTTGCAACAATGGAATACTCAGATTAACATCCCTCCAATCTCAGAAACAAATAATAAACTAGCACATGTTTTTGAGAGAAATATTAGAAGATATTGTTCTAATGAGTGGTCACCAGCCATCCATGTTATACAAGAATAGAACACAACAACTGATGATCTTCCAGACACACCACACAGTTCTACATTTAAAATGGCTAACAGACAACCCTGTATGGGTCCAGCAATGGCCTTCAACAACAGAGAAACTCCAGGTTTTAGAAGAGCTGGTAGAAGAACAGTTAAATGCTCAGCATATTGAAGAATCAACCAGCCCTTGGAATTCTCCTGTATTTGTTATTAAAAAGAAATCTGGTAAATGGAGAATGGTAACAGACCTTAGAGCAATTAAGAAAATAATTCAGCCAATGGGCTCTCTACAATCTGGGATGCCTTTGCCTACTCTGTTACCAAAAGGATGGCCTCTCATAGTTATTGATTTAAAAGACTGTTTCTTTTCAATACCCTTACAAGAAAAAGACAGAGAAAGATTTGCTTTTACAGTGCCTACTTATAATAATTCTCAACCAGTTAAAAGATTTCAATGGAGGGTCCTCCCTCAGGGAATGTTGAATAGCCCAACTCTGTGCCAATATTTTGTACAACAGCCATTGGAAGTGATATGTAAAAAATTTCCTAAATCTATAATTTATTATTATATGGATGATATTTTATTAGGTGACTCAAATGCAGATACTTTAGAAATAATGTTTGAAGAAGTAAAGAAAATTTTGTCTTGCTGGGGATTACAAATTGCTCCTGAAAAGATACAAAGAGTAGATTCTATTAATTATTTAGGATATAAAATAGATGTACAAAAAATTAGACCTCAAAAGGTGCAAATTAGGAGAGATAGACTATAGACTCTTAATGACTTTCAAAGATTATTTGGAGATATTTCTCATCTATGAACTATTGTTGGGGTAAAAAATGATGAACTGACTAATTTGTTCAAAACCTTAGAAGGTGACAAGGACTTAAATAGTCCAAGAGAATTATCACCTGAAGCTGAGAAGGAATTGGCCTTGATAGAAAAGAAAGTACATGAAGGGCACATGGATAGTATTGATCCAAAGCTGGATTGCATTTTGGTTATTTTACCTTCTAGGCGTTCTCCTACTGGAATATTAATTCAGAGGGAAGATATTATATTGGAATGGATATTTTTACCAAATAAACCAAATAAAAAATTTAAAACTTATGTGGAAAAATAATCTCTGACTTGATTTGCAAAGGAAAATTGAGACTTCATCAATTAGCAGGAATAGACCCAGCAGAAATTTTTGTACCATTAACTAAGGAGGACATTGAAAAATTATGGACAGAAAGTGAACCTTGGCAAAGTGCTTGCAGTAATGTTTTGGGAGAAATTAACAGCAAATATCCCAAAAGCGATAGAATTGATCCTATAAAGAGTGCTGATTGGATCTTGCCTTGAATTGTACGGCAAAATCCCATATCTGGATTTTGTACATTTTATCCAGATGCCAACAAAGAAGGAAAGGCAGGTTACAAATCAGAAAATTTAAGTAAAGTGGTTCAAAGTCCATATAATTCAATTCAAAAACCAGAATTTTATGCTATTCTGTTGGTATTAATGGATTTTTCAGAACCTCTCAACATAGTAACTGACTCTCAGTATACTGAAAGAGTGGTGTTACATATTGAGACTGCAGAATTTATCCCTAATGCTTCAGAATTAACTTCACTATTTATTCAGTTACAAGATACAATCAGGAAAAGGAGTCATCCTTTATATGTAACTCACATTCGGTCCCATAATGGTCTGCCAGGCCCTCTAGCACAAGGCAATGATGAGATTGATAAATTATTGATAGGAAATGTGCTGAAGGCCACAGAATTTCATAAAAAACACATCATGTCAATACTAAAGGTTTAAAAAAGGATTTTTCCATAACCTGGCAACAAGCCAAAGAAATAGTAAAGAAATGTCCTACTTGTACCTTCTACAGTCAAATGCCATTACCAGCAGGATGTAACCCAAAGAGTACTCAGAGGAATGAAATCTGGCAGATGGACATGTTTCACTTTGCAGAATTTGGAACATTGAAATATGTACACCACACCATTGAAACTTATTCAAGATTTCAATGGGCAACTGCTTTGTGGTCTGAAAAAGCTGATTCTGTAATCACTCATTTGCTAGAAGTTATAGCCATCATGGGTATGCCTGCACAAATCAAAACTGACAATGCTCCATCATATGTCTCTGTTAAAATGAAACAGTTTTTTTTGCTTATTACAATATAAAGCATATTACAGGCATACCACATAATCCTACAGGTCAAGCAGTTATAGAAAGATCAAACAGAACTTCAAAGGATATGCTAAATAAACAGAAAGTGGAACAAAACCCCCCAGAAATAGACTGCATAATGCTCTTCTAACTTTGAATTTTCTGAATGCCATTGAGAAAGGAACAACAGCTGCAGAGAGACATTGGATAATAGAAAAAAACTAAAGAATTAAATTAGCCTATATACTTTAAGGATGTGCTGACCTCAGAATGGAAACCAGGGTATGTATTACATTGGGGACAAGGTTTTGCTTTTATTTCTATAGGAGAAGATAAGCTGTGGGTACCATCAAAATTGATAAAGGTTCAATTTGAACAAGAGAAACCTCTTATTTAGAGGAGGTGATAGTACATCAACCAGCATGAGCATCCATTTTAAACTAACTTGTATCAATAACACATGCCTTTTCATTTAATCAGATAATAATTTGCCACAAAGGAACATCCCCAAAATTAGTCTTGGGGAAAGGTTTTTTTTGTCTTTTAGGAGAATGAAGGTTAAGGAATCTGAAGAACACTGGACAAATGAGACAACAGAAGAAAAGGGACAAATCATCTATCCCAAGAAACAGAGTGAAACGGTGTATGGGTATATATTATCTAAAAAAATTTATGTCTTCCTAAATGTTTGTTTCTGTTTTTCTCTAAAGATTTAACACTATTGATCTTCTAATAGTCCCAGTTAAATTAAAATTTAAAGCTGACTTTGGAGTTGGAGAATGGCTCTCTCCTTCTTTAAACTCAAGCATGTTGTTAAAAGGAAAATGCAAACTCCCTCTATCATGCCAGAATAAAAGAGCCATCTTCTGCTATGGGACAGGACAAAAGCCAAATTAATTAAGGGACTATTCTATTACTAATCTCAACTCTTTGATTCTATGCTGATTCTTTAAACTTTTCTTAAATATATATATATATATATATATATATATATATATATATTTGTTAAGATATGAATGGCCATATAGAGTACTAATTCCAGAAAAAAAGGCTTCAATTAGCTTCATATATATGTCTTTGTTTTCGAGTCTCTTATCAGTTTTCTTCAGGAAATCACGGCCAGGCCTAACATCAACTGAAGTCTCCAGAAAGAAGATGGGGCCCCACAACAACAATTCCACGTAGACAATAATAATATCATTAAGCTGACAAACATCATCCACAGATCAGCTTTCAACTACAAGGTGCTCAGAGCAATTTTGAGATGACTAGCTGAGATGATCCTGTCTCAAAGACTACTTAAAAAGGACTTGAGATAAACCCTGAACTTTGGCATTATACACAGACTGGATAATGAAGGATATAGTTACCTTTCCTAGAATTTGACAATTAACCTAAATTTTTTCTTTCAGGATAAAGAAAATTTCGCCCATACCCAGAAGGAAGCACTTTTAAGAATATGACGCCCACATTCCCAAAGAGGTGGTGTGGGGCAGGTAGTTTTTTGGTCGTTTTAATGGGTTTTGGGTCTGGGATAATTTTCAATGTTTAGGGGGGTTGATTACAAGTTGTTGTCAAGGGTTAGGAAAAGGCTAAGCAAAGGAGATTAGATTTAAGGTTCTTGTTTAAAAAGAAAGAAAGAAAGAAAGAAAGAAAGAAAGAAAGAAAGAAAGAAAGAAAGGAAGGAAGGAAGGAAGGAAGGAAGGAAGGAAGGAAGGAAGGAAAGAAAGAAAGAAAGAAAGAAAGAAAGAAAGAAAGAAAGAAAGAAAGAAAGAAAGAAAGAAAGAAAGAAAGAAAGAAAGAAAAGAAAAAGACAATTACTAGTTTTAAATACTTTACATTGCATTGGATTGTTTTATATTTTATACAAATTTGAAACTGATATTGTTAGAAAATGCTATATGTATATTTCTAATTGTATTCATACCATTCATTTAACAATGTAATGCATTTTTCTGATCCTTGAATGTTATTATTACCAACTATTAGGATATAAAAAAAATGAAAGTTAGTAGTTAAACATTACAAGAGAACTTGTAGTCATATTAGATATGTTTTAAAAATTGAGCAGAGATGTTTTAGACATGTCATCTTCAAACCCTTCAGAGATCTACAGAATGTGGCATTTAAAATGTTTTAATAACTTAGAAAAATTTCTCTTTTGAGAAATGTTGGTTCCTGGCAGTACCAATCTACTTCAGAGAAAATATGGGCATTGAAGGACCTGAATATGGAGTCAACTTTCATTGTGGCAAAAGTTAGCCACTGGACAACAAAGTATCCTCGAATCAACAGGACAAAATGGACAGACAGAACACGAAACAAAGGACTACTGATTCTTGCCAAAACAAGTGTGGTTATGGCTTTATCAAAAGGCATCTTCTGAGTCCAGGTCAATATGGCCCCATCCCTGAAGTGGCCTTTGCAATCCGGAAAAGGTACAGTGCCCTTTTCTTCGAAGGCAGTTTAACAGGCAGAGGGCCGATCGCTTCTGCTGTGCAATGGAACAGCAGCTAGAAGCTCATGCCTCTCAATAGTAGAGTGGCATTTAATAGAGGGATGTGGAGAAGAAGGGGATGCTGAGATGAAGCCATATATACACAGCCAAGAAGAATGGACAGCTGAATTAAAAAAACTGTCAACAATTTCCAGAATTTAAAATTCTGAATCATGACAGGACACTAGTGGAATTCAGGTGTTTCTGGTACATGGACTGCTCTCACCCAATGTGAGGTTGAACTGTTGACCTTGTGTACATCCTACTTCACAAATGAGTCTGTCAGATACACTAAGCCTATAGGCTGAAGATGATGCCCCAACACTGCGGAAACCTCAGGTGACTGGCCAGGCAGCTGGCTGTTCCTGTCAACTCACAAATTTTTTGGAAGTTGCTGGCATGCACTTCCTGTTTTTAATTTTGTTAGCTAATATTATTTCCTTCTTGGGTCTCTGAGAGAGTTGAAGATTAGTTAGTTATGGTGGAAGATTAGTTAGTTATAGTTGAAAATTAATTAGGATAAAAAGTGCATTAGATACATCTTGGATTTACCAAAATAGGATAGATAATGGAATTATTTTCTCTGATTTGTCAAATACCTGTCTAGGTATTTATTACTTGTATATATTGTATATAGTTATTGTACTTTTGTATATAGTTTTTCTTATGTTAGTTATAACCTTTTGCTTTTTTTTCTTTTTACTAAAATAGAAAAGGGGAAATGTGGTGGTAATCTAATTGTACTGAAATGTGATTTTGATTGTATGTTAATAAATAAAGTTGCCCGGGGGTCAGAGCTATTAGAGCCATAGACAGAGCATGGTGGTGGTGGCGCATGCCTTTAATCCCGTAGATCTCTGTGTGTTCAGGGCTATAGCCAGCATTGGAGACATATGCCTTTAAGACCTAGAGGGCTGTACATACAGACAGTGATGAAGCAGTCACGTATATGGATTTATAACCAATGAGAAGGCAGAACAAAATACTATGAAAAGACAGACACACAGGAAATAGCTCTCTTTCGAGAAGCTAGGACCACCGCAGGAGGAAGGGTGAGATTTTAGCTCTGAGCTCTGACCTCTTGCTTTCTCTTTTACATTGGTTCTGTGTTTCTTATTTAATAAGATGTTTGGTTACATCTACAGATACAAATGCCAGAGAACCTAGTTTCTGATATAACAGATTCCCTGCAGAGAAAACTATTTATATAACTTCATTTCCTTTTTGTCCTGGATTTTCTAAATCCATGATACCTGACACAGGTCCAACTTCTGATGAATACACAAGTCCATTTCTCTCTCTTCACTGTATGTTTATCTTTAGTCACTTGATAAAATATGTACATATTATCTACTAATCATCATTTACAATTTTCCCCTTCACTTCTGACCATGTTTATCTGAACATTTAATGTAATGTAATTAATATGGCAGATTAATTTTACTATAAGCCACATAGCACCCTTCCAAAGATATCTATTATCACTAGGAATAGGGAAGCACAATCTCTAAACTGATCATAAATCCTCCAAGGATATCCTAATTTGCAAAATATAAGGACACTTTAAGCCTCTCTGACATAATCTTGGGCATCCTGTATTCTTGCTCTTTTTGACTAATGGCCTTGACACTAAGTTCTGTGTTTCTGATTTGTGTTCTACTTGGCATGCTTTGGTCTGTACAAGGTTTATTCTGAAAATATGCACCTTCTTATTTTTCATTAGTTTACACTATGATCTTTTCCATATAAGGTCATTGTGCACATTTCATTTTGATTGATTCTTTCTTTACTCCATTTCCTTATTTCCACTTCTCTGCTATGTTCTCTTATACTATGTCCTATTATATATGAATTTTGTTATGTTATGTTCTCTAACTTCCCATCATTTATTATAGTTACAGGGGCAGCACATTTTATTGAAAATTTCACATATGAGGACTGTATTTACTTCATTTCCTCCCTCTCCCTACTCAATTTTTCTTAGTCCCCCCTATAGCCTCCCAAATTCATAGACTCTTTTACTTTAATTATATGTATATATATATGAATATTTATAATCTGCTAAGTCCATTTAGTGTCGACTATATGTATATGTATTTAGGGTTGTGCACTGGTACTAGAATAACAATTAGTGGATTCATCCCTAGAGAAGACAATTTCTCCCTCTTTCTGCACTAATTAATTACATGTAGATTTTGGTTTTTTCTTTGCTTCTTTTCTTTTTTTCATGGTCTTTTCTTTAATCATTTCTCTTTTTATTGAATATAAAATCATCTCTCACATGTGATACATCATTGATTAAGATGGACTCTCATAAGAATTCATAATTGTTGTGATACATGTAATCCCACTGTCGACATTTTTCTATTGGTAATGATCTTATCGAAAAGAATTGCTAAAACTTTTCATATTTTCATCCATCCTTAAATATTTTCTGTTTAAAGTTGAATTTTCAGAAAGTATAAGCTTATAGCTAAGTTTTACCTTTTAGGCACAATAAATTAAGAACAAAAAGAAGAGAAAGAGGATATGCAGTATAAATGTTAGAACTCTCTGAATATTAACAAGTCCATCACAGCCTGGAAATTGAGTTGTAGTTTCCGATGATAAGAAAGGGAGAAAGTTCTGGGAAGCATGCAGCTCTTTCTATGCTGGCATTGATCATCCACCTGGTAGTTCTATGTATAAAGGAGTTATATAAAAGAACACAAAAGTGATCACGAGGACAATGATGGCTTGGGTGGCTCTGGTCTCAGGAGATGACCTAGGACACAGAACTCTACGAACGTTTTGAATCCTCTGCTTGTGCTAAAGCAGGAAAAGGTCCATGGAACCACTGGCCCTTCATCATGATTTTCAAACACATTACATGGGAGGATCCCAATAAGATCACATAAACTGTGTGGATTAGATTTTTGAGGTTTGGCCACAGCACAATATAGAAAAATCTCAAATCCCTTTGCCGTTTCTTCCATCCCACATGTCTGTCACAAAAACAGGAATGAAGCCATTTAACATTAGTTGCAGGGCTCAACACAGGCTTACAGAAGGTCCAGTGATATCGGGGGCTTTGGAATTGAACTATACATACTTGGCATACCTTGAGATCATCAAGATAGCCTGGAATAAACTTAAGAGTAATGCGGGTGCATTCGATAATCCTCTGGCAACTCTATGGAAAAAAAAGAAAACAGTTTACATGCAATGTTATCTAGAAAATATGTCTGACAAAACCCAGCCATTTTCTGAGGGATTCCTTTACAGAGAAGAACCATGAAGATAACCTCGTTCACGTGTTTGACTATTAAGTCTGTTAGCCTGGCTCTGATCCCAGAGAATACATCAATGATAAAACAGCAAATCAAGGCTGAGATACCCAACATTCCCACTGCTGTCTGGGACAGAAAGAAGATCCCCATGGTCAGTTCTGTGTATGAGATTCTGTTATACCCCTGTGACTGTCACTTAATGTGAGACAAAGAGAACTCTTGATAGACATGCAAGACTACTGTCTTCATGCCATGCTAAATACTGTGATTGCCAGCAAACAGTACATTCCATTCTGGAAGAATAAGAAAGCATGTCATTTTCACTAGCATTTTCGTGGATTTGGAAGTATCCTGGCTGTGGTGAACAGTCATCCTTACAGTATCCTTCACTTGGAGTTGGCATGTTGCACTGTGCCTCATTATCAATATTCAATTCAAATTTGTTTCAGCCATGTCCCTGAGGTTCCAGTGGTGAGAATGCTGAAACCATTACTTACAATTTAGAAAGAGAGAAAGGGACAAAGACAGACAGAAAAATAAGGGTGAGAGAGAGAGAGAGAGAGAGAGAGAGAGAGAGAGAGAGAGAGAGAGAGAGAGGCAGACAACAGACAGACAGATAGACAGACAGAAGAGATCACAGGAATCATCTCTCTCCATTAACCACATAAGCCTCTGGGATTCTCGGGCTTGGAGGCAGGCACCTTTACCCACTGTACCATCACTCTAACTCCCTGATTCACCAGACCCCACCAATGGGAACAGACAGACTTAGCAGGACTGAGAACATCTGCAACAAATAACATTATAATCATAGGATATCTGCAACACTACCATTCATCACCCCTAAAAATAGTCCTCTTTTAAATATAAATAATTTTGTTTATCTGCTGTTCTTTGCTTTGTTCCATCTTATAACCCTTGTCTGTGATGGGAAATTATTCTCTTGAGTCCTAAAATATTTCGTAGACCTATATTATGTAATTATAAAATACAATTACCCAAAGACAACAATATAGCCATGTAAAGATAAATTGTACATAAAATTGAATTCAATAAAGTTAAAACTAGCCTCAATATTGGTGAAATTTACCTACAATTTTCTAGCTAAGGTATCGTTATTCACACCTTGAAAATGATCACTAATATACTGTGGTTGCCTAAAAAACATTGCAAATTAAATTATATATACCTACATATATACAACATATAATATTTCATATCAGACAGGACACAAATGTGTTCTCTGTCTGTCTGTATGTGCAAGGAAGTATCCAGATGAGAAATTCATATATCTCAGATAGAACTCAAACAGGAGTGGTGTGAGCAGTCAGTTCCAACTGTGAAAATGTAAAATTGGTATAGAGAAGGAAACCTCTTTAGAATTACTTGCTATTGGTATGTACAGATATTTGCGTGTTTTCTATATTTTATACCCATAAATATTACATTAGATCCTTGTTACTAGTACCTTCCTATATAAAGGGATATAGCCCAACTGTGTACTAGTGTTTTCACTAGGAAAAAGAAAACTGCCAGGTGGTGGTGGCACAGCTGTGTCAGGAGGTAAAGCAGGTATGTGAGCTAAAATATAAATAAAAGAGCCATAAGGTATTTCTGGAAGTCATTAGTTTGTGGATTTTTCCTCACGCAGGTTTTTACATAAATCACTGGGACAGCTTAGAGGGCTTTAAGTATCCAATGCTCCTCATGTCCATGGAAACAATAAATAAATGCACAGAGCTGCAGATTGAGACATTGAATTGCTTGTCCATTGAGACATTTAGGTTAATTTTTGATCTCAATATAATCCCAAAGATACTGAAAGGAACCAGAAAACAGTGCATAAAAAAGAACTGTACCTTCTATAATGTGTTTACATGTAAAAGTCATTGTTTTTCTTATATGAACTTTATATTACTGGTTTGTCCTTGATTCTTGATCTCCTCCCTTTCATCTACTTCTATTTCCCATGTTTTCTATTCTCTTACCTCTCATCATCTTTCCTCTCTACTCCTGTTCTCTGCTTCTCCTGCCTAGTCATCTCTTCTTTTCTCTAATTCTCCTACCCAGGACCGAGTTCTAGTATCCAGAGATTTTTCTTTAGGGAAGAAACACTGGAGTTCACTCTTGAACTCCAAATTCTGGTGGTCTCCTTTTTAACACTTTCTGCCAGGAACCAAGTTCACAGAACTTCTGTAAACACATGTTGCTTCTATTTCTAAGCCATCAGACTTGTTTCAGATTCGACAACACTGGGTGTTATGCAGGTTGCCAGGATACAACGATGGTTGCAAGATATGTGTTGTACATAAGATTAGTACTCAGCCATATTTCTATAGTCTTCACTGACTTCTAGGGAACACAGAGATACTCAGGTGGCCTGGATGCTTCAAAGTCTGAGGAACTGACCACCTTAGTTTCTTAGGATTTGGAAGGCACACAGTGCCTCAGGACCCATGGATTCTACCCTGAAATAACTACGATGCATTTCTGTCAAGGCAACTATACCAGGTAAAGTCAATGATATCTCACAGAAGACAAAAGTTGTCTCTTTAGAAAAATGAGAAAAAGACAGTATAACCCAGGCAACTGGAGTTTTGTTAGGATAAGGGAACAAATAACATTCTATTTTACTTTAGTTTAGTTTTTGTAAATATTCATTGTACAAGAAACCATGTCACAGTAGAGCTTTTCATACGAGAATATATTTCACTGAGAACATTTCCCTCAAACTCTTCAACTGTTCTATTCTTGATTCTTGTCCAGGTATGCAATGTTCTCCTGGACAATTTTGATTGTATGTACACACACACACACACACACACACACACACACACACACACACACACACACACACTCACACACACACACAACCACATTTTGTATATCTCTAAAACATCTATGAACTACAAACAGGCAAACAATAAATATGAGTGGTTTTTCTTTTCATTTATTTCTTATCTTTTCTCTTTTTTAGGTTTCATTTTTTTTATGTGAGCCTGGGTCTCCCTACATTTCTTTTGCTGGTCTGGAAATCAATCCATAGACTGGGCTGGCCTTAGATTCACATATCTGCCAGCCTTACCTCCTGAATACTTGGGTTAAAGACTTGTGTCATCATACCAATTATAATATTGGTTTATCCGTGAGTGTTTTTATTCACTGAATGTAATTTTATTTACAACCATTTTCTACAAGCAACATAAATGTGTCCTACTCAATGGTTGAAAAGATATCTAAGAAATATACATACATACATACATACATACATACATACATACATATATAACCAATTTTTGTTTAATTATTTCTGGTTTTGGTTTCAGGCTAATAAGTGTTTCTGCTCTTTGGAGGGAAATCATGTGTGGTGCTAGAACCCAGAATTTGTAAGTTCATAGATCTAAGCAAAGAATCTGCTATTGTCACTTTACTAGAGTAGAAAAATTTCTCACCAGATTCTAAATGTCTATTGTTGTACACACAAAATAATATAGGTTTCATCCTTCATCAATGAATTATGAATTGCAGCACATGCAAACCATTACAGTGAAATTAAAATAACAAATCTCCATAAATTATTCACTGTGTGTTGGTGAGCACTGTCTCATACAAGTGTACACTACAACTGCACCTAAGCTGTGTGAATCATAGTAGAAGAGAGGTTTGAAAATTGTAAGTGAGAAACCAGAAGTTTGCTGTGAGAATGTATCTTCTAGAGAAGTGGCTTCTTAAACATGATCTGAACAAAGATTATATTGATAGACATGCTAATATGGAAGGGGTGAATCTCATGAATCATGATCCATAGAAAAAGTGCTTCATACAACCAATATATGCTCAAATTGGGTGAAGTATTCTTCCACAAGGAAGAATTTCCCAATTGGTCTTCATATTGGTCACCAACCATTTTATGAATGAAGTAAAAACCCACCTCACATGATGCAACCTGTGCCTGTCACCACTATCAGAGAGCCTGTGGATCAAGAATACTTAGACCCTGGCAAAAACATAATACTATTATTCTGCTAAGTGGATATTGCAATAAACTGTTTCCTATGCTCTTCTCTTCATACTAAATATTTGTATATCTCTCAATGCTCATCAGAGAAGTTTCTTTTTGTACTTCACAATGATTAACACATAGCCTCCATTGTTATTAGTGATGAGATTAAGAGACTCTGGAAGTTTAACCTTAAAATGGAGATCTATATCACACCTTTTTCTACAAAGACTCAGGGACCATTATGGAAGAAGAGACAGAAAGAATTTAAGAACCAGATGTGGCAGATAATTCCAAGATTTTGTAAGCAATAACATGTCACTCATTTGAATTTACTTGTTAGGACAGTATGTAGAAAACCTGCATATAATCAACCTAGACAAAATCCTAGCACAGTGGAAGATGTTAGGTAGTTCCACTCCTAGTTGAAGAGCTACAAGTAACAAAAGGCTTCTGAGAGACACATTGTCAGATTGCTTAAAGATTCAACCTTTAAGAGGCTAACAATGCATCCATAGGTTTTCCTGAGTTAGGCACTTATGAAAATAAGTAACTAGTCTCGTTGTTTGTTTTGTTTTGGTTTGATGTTTTACAGATGAGATTTAAAGAGAATGGTGGTTGGAGGATATAATAAAGATATTGGAAAAGAGATAGTGGGCATGTGTTGAACTATAACTCACATGCATCTATGAAATACACAAAGAAACGTTTTAAGTACTAAATGTTATAGATCTTCACTTTTAAAGAACTAATTTAATTTGTGCTGAACGAGTCAGTGAAACATTTATCCCATGAGAAAACAGCACTTCACCAACTTTCTGATGAAACTGACCTCAAAGTTTCTAACAACTTCCACTGGCATCTTTAACAGTCTTCATGGATTATGAAACCTCAATGCCTCCTAAAAAGATTTTGTCTCGGGAGATATTCACAGGAAACTCTTAAGTATGTTTGCTAATGGGTATCTGTAAACGTTTCACAAATTATTTGTCTCCCAAAGCCAACACTGTCATTGTCACTGTAGATGAAATGAAAATTGCTGTTTTAGAGCAAGGTGAGGTCACAGACATCTCCCTCAGGTTTGAGCTGACTCTCTTATAACTACTTCTTAAAAGTCAGGATCTTCCCAATGAACCCACCATCCTGCAGATGCTGCAGACATGGGAGCACTTTATATTTTAATTGGAGTGGAAGAGCTAGAAAATGATAGATACCTGGGTAGTGCTCATGCCTTGTAATATAAATTTGGAGTAGAAAAAGTTCTGTGGAACAGAGAGAAAAGGCACAAGAATAATTCCATATCTAAGAAGTGAGTGAGAAAGACAAAAGTGTTCCTAACCTAGTGCCAGCTGTTTGTTCTTACTGTAATATAAGTCTAGTAATGAGGGTAACTGTGGGTACACCAGGATAATGCAAGCCATCCCTGAAGGTGTTGAAGGTCTATTGTAATGAGTCAATGTGATAATTCACTTTACATTCTATGATGGGTTGACCTTCTTTGAAGTATTTTTTATTTATTTTTTAAATTACACTCATCACTCATGATAGTCATTACTTACACTCATGGTATTAATCACATTTGTGGTATTCATAGATTACATTTGCAGTATTCATTCATATATATATATATGTCGAATGTCATTTCTTGAATGTAGGAGGTTAAGTACAGGCTTAGAGCACAATGGGAGGACCCCAGAGGGCAGAAGTTCGCTACTGATGTTTTACAATCTTGCATCTAAGTTGTTAACACCCATTATTCAGGATACACAGACAAGGAACTTCCCTTAATCATTCAGGAGGGTGGAATCTTAGCATTGGGAGGATATCAAGGTCAAGGTCCGCAAGCAACGCAAATGATACCCAAAATGGGGATCAGGGCCCTGCAGGCCCCCTTTTATTAAAAAATGAGTTTCTGACTTGGGTTGCGTGGGATGTCAGCAGGTTTCCTTGCCCATCATGGAGTTGCCTGCCCAGACCACAAGGTTCTCTATCTTAGGTTGGTGAGTGCCCTCCAGGTATTACCTGTCTCTGAATACTCATTATCATACTGGCTCAATCATGTGTGAGCTGCATTGTTAATTGCTACCAAGATCTCAAAGTGGTACTGGGCTTGCAATCTGTGTGTTCAATACAGGAAAGACCAACAGAAGTCCTATCTCACCCATAGCCAGTAGGCTAAAGGCAACTGAACCATTCCCGTCCTTAATGAGCCATTAATGTAAGTTGGAGTCCCTGTAAGATAGTATCCCAAAAGCAAGTGGACCTTGTGTTTAAAGGTTTATAATTTTCAAAACCAATTAAGATGTATATAACTACTGAATTAAATTTATCATGCCCAATAGAATGAAATATTAACTAACTGTGGTAGCTACTTTTGTTGCCACTGTGCTAGCTGTAGTAAGCAATTATGAAATGGTAATCACAGAAACAGTAGCAGTGTTATGTGCCATTGTTAAAACAGCAACAGCAGCAGCAGCAATGTCAAATTCTCTTCTGGATTGTCTGGACATCCACTGGCAACTCCAGAAACACGAACCACCAAGGCCCATTTTTCTTGATCCCAGCATAACTTTATCTGGCTGCTTTTCTGGATAATCCAATACAGTTCCTAGGCTTTCATTAATGCTTACCAAAGCTGGCCATATTGGGCTCTCAAACTCCATTGGCATCAGAGTGGTAGATTTTTTTCATGGAGACCCATTAGGTTTCTGTCATGTTGGGCTTCAGCAGCAGCCACAGGGTGTGGTCAGTGCTCAGGAATCCAAAAAGGAACCTCATTGTCCTGAGGAAAGACATAAACCAAACTCTGGGGCCCCACCAACACTAGATCGGGTCTCCTCCACGTGCTAGTAGAAAGATCCTTCCATAGCTCCAGAGGGTGATTTGGAACAAGAGCCCTCCAGTGCTTATCTGCATTAGATCCTCCAGCAGAATCTACTGATAAACTCAAGCAGTATCCACGATAAAAAAATTTAACATATATAAAACAAGGGAAAGAATAGAATGTGGAGAGGATTGATGAGACCCTAGTTCTCCCATTTTTTAACTTTAGTAAAATGTTTGTTTGCTTGTTTGTTTGTTTAATATTTCAATTTTTATTTTAATTTTTCAAAATTAATTAATTAATTAATTTTTCTATTATCAGCTTGATAGAGTATATATTCTTATCTTAATAGTGAGATGTTTCATTGAGGTTTGCTCAGTAATTGAGTAAAACTGAAATTTATTATAAGCCACAGTCGTCCTAGGGACCTCCATGCTATATTTATAGCCTCCATGGTTCTGTGGGTTGTAGTCTGATTGTTCTTATTTTATATCTAGAATCCACTTATGAGTGAGTACATACCATGACTGTCTTTCTGGGTTTGGGTTACCTCACTCAGGATGATTTTTTCTAGATCCATTAATTTGCCTGCAAATTTCATGCTTTCATTGTTTTTCTCTGCTGAGTAGTACTCCATTGTGTATATGTACCACATTTTTTTCATCCTTTCTTCCATTGACGGGCATCTAGGTTGCTTCCAGTTTCTGGCTATTACAAATAGAGCTGCTATGAACATAGCCGAGCATGTATCTTTATGGTATGAATCAGCATTCCTTGGGTATATGCCCAATAGTGGGATGGCTGGGTCTTGAGGTAGTTCAATTCCTAATTTTCTGAGAAACCGCCATACTGATTTCCACAGTGGTTGTACAAGTTTACATTCCCACCAACAGTGGAGAAGTGTTCCCTTTGCTCCACATCCTCTCCAACAATGGCTGTCATTGGTGTTTTTGATCGTAGCCATTCTGACAGGTGTAAGGTGGTATCTCAGAGTCGTTTTGATTTGCATTTCTCTGATGATTAAGGATGTTGAGCATTTCTGTAAATGTCTTTCAGCCATTTGTGTTTCTTGTTTTGTGAATTATCTGTTTAGCTCGTTAGCCCATTTTTTAATTGGACTGTTCAGTGTATTGATGTCTAGTTTCTTGAGTTCTTTATATACTGTGGAGATCAACCCTCTGTCAGATGTGGGGTTGGTGAAAATCTTTTCCCATTCTGTTGGCTGTCTTTTTGTCTTATTGACTGTGTCTTTTGCCCTGCAAAAGCTTCTCAATTTTGAGAAGTCCCATTTATTAATTGTTGTGTCAGGGTCTGTACTGTTGGTGTTATATTTAGGAAATGGTCTCTGGTGCCAATGTGTTCAAGAGTACTTCCTACTTTCTTTACTATTAAGTTTACTGTAACTGAATTTATGTTCAGGCCTTTGATTCACTTGGACTTCAGTTTTGTGCATGGTGACAGATAATAGATGTATTTGTAATTGTTTACTTATTGAGATCCAGTTATGCCAGCACCATTTGTTGAAGATACTTTTTTTTTCATTGTATAGTTTTGGCTCCTTTGTCAAAAACCAGGTGTTCATATGTGCATGGATTAATGTCAGAGACTTCAATTCGATTCCATTGCTCCATATGTCAGTTTTAATACCAGTACCAAAATGTTTTTATTTCCATAGCTCTATAGCAGATTTGAGGTCAGGGATGGTGATGCCTCCAAAGGAGCTTTATCGTATAGGATTCTTTTAGCTATCCTGGGTCTTTTGTTTTTCCATATGAAGTTGAATATTTTTCTTTCCAAGTATGTGAAGAGTTGTGTTGGGATTTTGATGGGGATTGCATTGAATCTGTAGATTGCTTTTGGTAAGATTGCCATTTTTACTATGTTAATCCTACCTATCCATGAGCATGGGAGATCCTTCCATTTTCTGATATCTTCTTCAATTTCTTTCTTTGAGATTTAAAGTTCTTATCAAAAAGGTCCTTCACTTGTTTAGTTAGTGTTATTCCAAGGTATTTTATATTATTTGTGGCTATTGTAAACGATGATGTTTCTCTGACTTCTTTCTCAGCCATTTTATCATTTGTGTGTATAGGAGGGTTACTGATTTTTTTGAGTTGATCTTGTATCCTGCCACATTACTGAAGGAGTTTATTAGCTGTAGGAGTTCCCTGGTAGAGGTTTTGGGTTAACTTATGTATACTCTCATATCATCTGCAAATAGTGAAAGTTTGACTTCTTCCTTTCCAATTTGTATCCCATTGATCTCCTTTTGTTGTCTTATTGCTCTAGCTAAAACTTCTAGTATTATATTGAATAATATAGTACTGGAAGCCTTGTCTTGTTCCTGAATTTAGTGATATTGCTTTGAGTTTCTCTCTGTTTAATTTCACATTTGCTGTTGGCTTGTTATAAATTGCCTTCATTATGTTTAGGAATGTTCCTTGTATTCCTGATCTTTCTAAGACCTTTATCATGAAGGTGTGTTGGATATTGTCAAAGGCTTTTTCAGCATCTAAGGAGATGATCATGTGTTTTTTTTTCTTTCAGTTTGTTTATATGGTGTATTACATTGACAGATTTTCATATGTTGAACCATTCTTTCATCCCTGGGGTGAATCCTACTTCTTCGTGACGGATAATTGTTTTGATGTATTCTTGGATTTTGTTTGCCAATATTTTGTTGAGTATTTTTGCATCAATGTTCATGAGGGAAATTGGTCTGTAGTTCTCTTTCTTTGTTGCATCTTTGTGTGGTTTGGGCATCAGGGTTATTGTAGCCTCATTAAAACAGTTTGGGAGTGTTCTGTCTGTTTCTATTGTGTGGAACACTTTGAAGAGTATTGGTATTAGTTGTTCTTTGAAAGTCTGGTAGAATTCTGCACTGAAACCATCTGGTCCTGGGCGTTTTTTGGTTGGGAGACTTTTGATGACTGTTTCTATTTCTTTAGGGATTATTGGTCTATTTAAATGGTTTGTCTGGTCTTGATTTAATTTTGGTATGTGGTATTTATCCAGAAAATTGTCCATTTCTTCCTGGTTTTCCAATTTTGTGGAGTACAGGTTTTTTAAGTATTATCTGATGATTCTCTGGATTTCCTCGTTGTCTGTTGTTATGTATCCCTTTTCATTTCTGATTTTGTTAATTTGGGTGCTCTCTCTTTGCCTTTTGTTTAATTTGGCTAGGGGTGTGTCTATCTTGTTGATTTTTTTAAAGAACCAACTCTTTGTTTCATTGACTTTTTGTATTGTTCTCTTGGTTTCTATTTCATTGATTTCAGCCCTCAATTTGATTATTTCCTGGTGTCTATTTCTCTTGGGTGTGTTGGTTTCTTTTTGTTCTAGAGATTTCAGCTGTGCTTTTAATTCATTGGTATGGGATTGCTCCATCTTCTTTATGTGTGCATTTAGAGCTATGAATTTTCCTCTTAGCACTGCTTTCATAGTGTACCATGAGTTTGGGTATGTTGTACTTTCATTTTCATTGAATTCTAGGAAATCTTTAATTTCTTTCTTTATTCCTTCCTTGACCCATTGATGTTTCAGGTGGGCATTATTCAATTTCCATGAGTTTGTGGGTTTTCTATAATTTTTGTTGTTGTTGAGGTCTAACTTTAAGGCATGGTAGTCCGAGATGATACAGGAGGTTATTCCCATTTTTTGGTATCTGTTGAGATTTGTTTTGTGGCCAAGCATGTGGTCAATTTTTGAGAAGGTTCCATGGGGTGCTGAGAAGAAGGTATATTCTTTTGTGTTAGGATGGAATGTTCTGTCGATATCTATTAAGTCCATTTGAGTCATAACATCTGTTAGGTCCTTTATTTCTTTGTTAAGTTTCAGTCTGGTAGATCTGTCTTTTGGTGAGAGTGGAGTCTTGAAATCTCCCACTACTAATGTGTGGGTTTTGATGTGCGTTTTCAACTTTAGTAGTGTTTCTTTTATGAATGTGGGTGCTTTTATATTTGGGGCATAATTGTTTAAAATCGAGACTTCATCTTGGTGGATTTTTCCCGTGATAAATATGTAATGTCCATCGTGATCTCTTTTGATTGATTTTAGTTTGAAGTCTGTTTTATTAGATAGTAGGATAGCTACCCCAGCTTGTTTCTTAGGTCCATTTGCTTGGAAAGCCTTTTCCCAGCCCTTTACTTGGAGGTAGTGTCTGTCTTTGAAGTTAAGGTGTGTTTCTTGTATGCAACAGATGGATGGGTCCTGTTTTCTTATCCATTCTGTTATCCTGTGTTTTTTATAGGTGAGTTGAGACCATTGATATGGATGGATATTAATGACCAGTGATTGTTAATTCCTGATATTTTTTGTGGTTGTGTTGTGTTGTCTTTCTTTGGTGTATGTTGGTGTGAGATTATCTATTGCTTGATTTTTCATGGATGTGTTTAGCTTCTTTGGGTTGGATTTTCCTTTCTAGTGCTTTCTGTAGGGCTGGGTTTGTGGACAGATACTGATTAAATCTGGTTTTATCCTGGAATATTTTGTTTACTCCGCCTATGGTGATTGAGAGTTTTGCTGGGTATAATAGTCTGGGTTGTCATCCATGGTCTCTTAGTGTCTGCACGAGATTTGTCCATGATCTTCTAGCTTTCATAGTCTCTATTAAGTAGTCTGGTGTTATTCTGATGGGTTTGCCTTTATATGTTACTTGGTCTTTTTCCTTTGCGGCTCTTAATATTTTTTCTTTGTTCTGTGTGTTTAGTGTTTTGATTATAATGTGGTGAGGGGACTTTTTTTGGATCCAGACTATTCCTTGTTCTGTAAGCTTCTTGTATCTTCATAGGTATTTCTTTCTTTAGGTTAGGAAAGTTTTCCTCTATGATTTTGTTGAATATATTTTCTGTGCCTTTGAGTTGGTGTTCTTCTCTTTCTTCTATCCCTATTATTCTTAGGTTTGGTCTTTCCATGGTGTCCCAAATTTCCTGGACATTTTGTGTTACGACTTTTTTGTCTTTAGTGTTTTCTTTAACTGCCATATACGTCTTTATGTTGTTGCCTGTATTTTTGCACTGGCATCTACTCCTCTCTTCCTCTGTTTGGTGCAGGTGGTGTCTGTGTCTGAAAGTGCCTCTCTTCTAATTTTTAGTCTTGGTGCACTAGGAGTTCTTGGTTAAATTGGTGCTCTTGGGCTGTTTCTTCAGGAGCAGCTGATGTCAGTTGGTGAAGTATATACTTATTCTGGTGATCTGGTTTGTTAGCTGGGAAGCACCTTTTTCTGTGTTCCCAGGTCACGTTTTGTTCATTAGTCAACTCCCCAGCTGATCTTGTTTCTTCAGACTTCAAACTGTAGGGATCTGAATCCTCTCTGGGATGAATTTCATCTGAGCAGGGTAGTCTCACCAACACCTCCAAGTTGTTGGGTTTCACAGGATCAGCAGCTGGGGCCTGGGTTGGCCTCAAATTGAGTGTTCAGATTCGTTCTGGTTCCGTCCCACAGAGATAGCTTCTTCCCCAGATGTTGGGATTACAGGTGTCCCTGTTCCAATCTCTTGATTAAGAGCTTGTTTTCACTAGCTCTTCTGTGGGTAATAGCTCAGTTTCTGGTCTTTATTGCAACTGTGTTTCGGCCACTGTCTGCTGGGCCTGCCTGCCTCCACGCCAGGCCTGTCTGCCTCTGCCGGGCCTGCCTGCCTCTGCCAGGCCTGTCTACTTCTGAGGACCGCCGCTGGGCCTGTCTATCTCCGGGGGCTGCTGCTGGGCCTACCTGCCTCTGTGGGCTACCGCTTGCCCTGTCTCTCTCTGCCAACCATTACCAGGCCTACCTGCCTCTGCCTGTTGCCACCGCCGCTGTGCCTGTCTACCTCTGCGGGCCGCTGCTGGGCTTGTCTGTCTCCTGAAGTATTTTTAAAAATGAACTTATCATGGTTTCATGTGCATAGTGAACATTAAAATGGAAATATAAGAACCACATATCCTGTAATAGTGTGGGATGTGAATATATTTATGGACTAAAAAATATTCTCATGTGACACTACATTTATCAACTGGATATAGAGGCAGTAGTAACTTTTTATTGTTTGGCCAGTGGTAAAATGACTGGTTGGAAAACTCTCTTTTTGAATTCAGAAAGCTAACATGGAATGTATGGTAGTGTACTGGGCAATGACAGCTAGGGCCATATGATCTGAAACATCTCTCTCAGATTAGTATTGATAATGTGAACCTGATACCAGGCCTGTCGACACAGTTTATTTTTGGTGCTTATAAAACACAGGATTTTGCTTATAAAATGCAGGTCTTGGCTGTACCAATCAGATCCTTTTAATCCACACTAGTGTTATAATCCATTGGAAAATATTTAATGTTCCATATTATTCTAATTATTCTTCATTGTCTCACAGGCATCACCTCTACTTAATGCATTATGAATTTCATTATAATATATAAATCAACATAGTAAGAGTAAAATAATCTAGTTGTGGTGCTGCATACATTTAATCTCATCATTTGTGAAGGAGGGGGTAGGAAGGTCTGTGTGAGTTAAAGTCAACATGATATACATAGTGAGTTCCAGGATATCCAGAGATGCATAGTGACACCTTGACTTAAAAACAACATCAACAAAACATTAACAAATTGCAGAATTTATGTGAATTTGTCTTAGTCAATTCATTTTCTTCTCATGTTATTATTTGTTAATTACACATTAGTATTTCACGTGTACATGCATTGTTTACAGAATAATAGGGTAAGTAATTTATCAATCGTTACCACAGTAGTCTTTATTTCTGTAATAGTAGCAATGCATGTTTCCATTGGAATCATAAGCACCAAGTGTATCTTGTACTTGAGAAAATAAACTGGGAAATGGAACAACTTTCTATAATTTCACAACACATGTAGAACACTGTATTTTCTTATAGTCTGGAAAGCCTAATTTGTAGTTTGCATTTCCCTGTGCAGTGAACATTCATGTTGATGTGAAAACTTATTTTTTTTGTTTTTTTTCAAGACAGGGTTTCTCTGTGTAGTTTTTGTGCTTGTCCTGGATCTCACTCTGTAGACCACATACTCAGTAACAAAGTAAATCTCAATAGATACAAAAAATTGGAATAATCTCCTGAATTCTATGAGACTACTTCATACTACTATGAGGCTTAAAGTTAGATTTCAACAACAACAAAAATTACAGAAAGCCTACAATGTCAAGGAAACTCGGTAATGTTCAACTGAATCAACAATAGGTCAAGGAAGAAAGAAAGAAATTAAAGACTTTCTAGACATCAGTGAAAATGCATGTACTACATACTAAACTTATGGGACACTAGGAATGCAGTGCTAAGAAGAAAATTCATAGCACTAAGTACCCACATAAAGATGTCGGAGAAATCTCACACTAGTGACTTAACAGCACACCTGAAAACTCTAGAACAAGAAAAAGCAAAGTCGCATAGAAAGAATAGATGCCAGGAAATAATCAAATTGAGAATTGAAATCAACATACTAGAAACAAAGAGAATGAAACAAAGAATCAATGAAACAAAGAGGTATTTTTCTTTAAGAAAATCAACATGATAGACAAGCCCTTATCCAGATTCACCAAATGGCAGAGAGAGAGCATCCAAATTAACAAAATCAGAAATGAAAAGGGAGATATAACAACTGAAGAAGAGGAAATCCAGAGAACCATCAGATCATACTTCAAACACCTGTACTCCACAAAATTTGAAAAATCTAAAAGAAATGGACAATTTTATGGATAGGCACCACATACCAAAGTTACATCAAGCCCAGATAAACAGTTTAAATAGACCAATAACCCCCTAGGAATTTGAAATTGTCATTAAAAATCTCCCAACGCCCCCATCTCCAAAAAGCCCAGGAGCAGATGGTGCAATGCAGAATTCTATCACCTTTTCAAAGAAGAGCTAATATTGAAAGACCCCAGCATACTAGCTTAGCCTAACGCCATTTCGAGTAAGGCCTGAAAAGCACGGGGAAAGTTCAGTTAGAGGACATGGACACAGGAACAAAAGAGGTATCTATGGTCGGCCACCTGGCCCCAGAGCAGGGTACTATAGGTCAGAAAAACAATTTGTAACCAAGCCAGCAGGCGTGTCGAGCTCGGGGAAAAACCACGAACTGTCCTGAGTTTGAACCTGGCCTCATTTGAATCGTCCAATCAGAACCCTGTAAACCATGCTCCTCGTGCTCCTGCTGCCCGACCCTATAAAAACCCTCCACTCCAGCCCGTCGGCGCGCCAGTCTCTTGAGCCTCTTGAGGGACTGTGTTGCCCCGGGTACCCGTGTTCCTGAATAAAGCCTCTTGCTGTTTGCATCTGACTTGTGGTCTCGGTGTGATCTCTGGGCGAGGGTCTCTCCAGAGGGAAGACTGCCTTCGGGGGTCTTTCATTTGGGGGCTCGTCCGGGATCAGAGACCCCCCCGCCTCGGGACCACCGACCCACTGTCAGGAGGTAAGCCGGCCGGCCTTGGTGTATGTCATCTCTGTCCTGTCTGAGTGTTGTCGGTTTGTCTGAATGTTGAATGTTGTCTGTTTGCGCGCCTGAATCGGTCTGGAGTCAGTGGGGCTGAAGGAGCTGACGAGCTCGGACTTCGCCACTGCGACCCTGGAAGACGTTCCACGGGTCTCTGAAGTCCCCTCTTTGGCACGGGAAGTCCCCTCTGGGGCACGGGAAGTCCCCTCTGGGGCATGGTCTGAAGTCCCCTCTGGGGCACGGTTTGAAGTCCCCTCTGGGGCACGGTTTGAAGTCCCCTCTGGGGCACGGGAAGTCCCCTCTGGGGCACGGTCTGAAGTCCCCTCTGGGGCACGGTCTGAAGTCCCCTCTGGGGCATGGTTTTTCTGGTTTTGCTTTCGGTCTGGAACCGAAGCCACGCAGCGCGTGTTAGTCTCATTTGTGTTTGTCTGTCGTTCTGTATTTTCTGTTTAACCGTTCTCCTCCTAGAAACAGTCATAGGAAGCCGGATCGGCAGATCTCTTCCGCTCCCTGTTCCTCCCGACCCCTCCACCAGCGTGTCGTTTCCTCTCCCCGCGTTCCGCTGCTCCGGCGGCGGCGGAGGCGGGCACCGGTGTGCCCCGTGCCTCCTCCCGTCTGCGCGGCCATGGCGCGGTCGCGGGGGTCCGGGGCGGCGCTGGGGGGGGGGTCTCCCCTCCTCGCTCCCCGCTCTCCCCGGCCATCCGCGTCTCCCGCGCGGGCGGAGGGTCGGGGCTGCGCCGGTCTTCCCCCCACCGGGTCCGCCCCCCGGGCCACGGTTTTCCGCGGGGCGCCTCGCCTAGACTGGCGCCTAGCGGCTGACTTAGAACTGGTGCGGACCAGGGGCGGGAGGGGGGTGTGAGGGAGAGGAGGAGCCGGAGCCGCGGCGGCCCGATGCGGGGGCCCCCCCTCGGGAAGGAGGGGAGCCCTCTTACTCCTTGCCCCCTCCCAGCACCCCGTCGGCCAGGGAGGGGGGGCCCGGCCGGTGAGCGAGCGGGGCGGGCAGGGCGGGCGGGATGTGGAGGGTGCAGCCGGCGCGGGCCTCACGCCGCCGTGGGGAGGGGAGAGGAGGGCACCTAGGATTTCCCTTCCCCCCTCCCCTGCGCGCTATGTAACCCCGCCCCGCGGGCACGAGCCTGAGACCCCCACGCTCGCGGGTCCCGGCCGGCGGCGGCTGGAGAGCGAGGCCCGATGCAGCCACGGCCCGCTGAGGAAGAAGTGGCAGCCGGCGCTCACGCGTCTCCCCGCGCCGCGAGCGGCCGCTCCTCTCCACCCAGCCTGGGCCTGCCGGGGGGGACCGGCGCTGAGCGCACTTCCACCGCGCACTTCCACCGCGGCGGTGTGCCGCGACCGGCTCCGGGACGGCTGGGAGGGCACGGTGTGGGGAAGGTGGCTTGGGGGGCGGCGTCACCCGTGGATGCTGAGTCACCCCGCCCGGAGTGTTACAGCCCCCCTCCGACAGCACTGGAGGGACCAGTGGCTCCTGCAGCGGCCTCCGAACCTCTTCTACAGAGAGGCCCCGGCTCCCTCCCCAATTGCCGATCGCCTGCGAGGGTCATTGATGCAGCCTTTCCCCTCACCCGCCCGAACTGGGACTCCGCGACCCCGAAGTTAGGGAGCACCTACGGCTCTATCGCCAGTTGCTCTTAGCGGGTCTCCAAGTGGCCAATAGACCCCCTACCAATTCGGCTCAGGTTACCAGGAAGTGACGCCGGCAGCGTTTTTGGGAAGACTTAGAGAGGCAGAAAAATGTTTAATAAGAGAGAGAGAAAAAGTGAGAGAGAGAAAAGAGGGCGAGAAACAGAGACACGGAGGGAGAGGGAAAACGAGAAAGAAAAAAAAAAGAAAAAAGTCCTGGCCACTGTAATGTCTCAGGGACAGGTCAGAGAGGGAGTTAGGACGGGAGATCAAAGAAGGACACCGCTTGACAAATACCAGTGTGCTTACTGTAAACAGAGAGGACATTGGGCTCCTGACTGATCAAAGAAGCCTCAAGGGTCTTGGAGAACTAAGCCAAGGGCCAAGGACCTCCTCAATCTGGAGGATTGGGGAGGTCACGGCCAGGAGCCCCCCCCCCAGCCTAGGATAACTCTCAAGATTGGGGGGCAGCCAGTGACCTTCCTAGTGGACATCGGGGCTCAACATTCAGTCCTGAGCCATACCGGAGGCTCTCTCAGTGACCACACAGCTTTGGTCCAGGGGGCCACAGGTAGCAGGAGGTATTGACGGACCACCAAGAAAAAGGTTCAGCTGGCATCTGGACAGGACCCAAAGGGACCCCCCTATAAGTCCTAGCCCTTTGAACTGTTCGTGGATGAGAACTCAGGCTTTGCAAAAGGAATGCTGGTACAGAGACTGGGGCCATGGAAGCCCGGTAGCTGCAGGATGGCCCCCCTGTCTGAGCATGGTAGCCGCCATTGCTGTTTTGCTCAAGGATGCAGGGAAACTGACTTTGGGACAGCCATTAACTGTGTTATCCTCCCATGCGGTGGAAGCTCTGGTCCGGCAGATGACCCACTACCAGGCTCTTGTTGTTAGACACAGACCGAATGGTGTTCGGACCAGTTGTCTCCCTCAACCCCGCAACCCTGCTGCCCTTGCCAGACCCATCCAAGGAGCACAATTGCCTCCAGATTCTGGCGGAGGCCCAAGGCACCCGCTCTGACCTAACAGATTTTATCTGGTTCACGGATGGGAGCAGCTTCCTCCAAGAAGGAGAACGGAGGGCCGGAGCAGCTGTCACCACCGAATCGGAGGTAGTTTGGACCTCACCACTGCCACCTGGAACATCGGCCCAAAAGGCAGAGCTGATTGCGCTGACCCAGGCCCTCCGGATGGCGAAAGCCCGGAGGACCAGGAACTAGCAAAGAAAATGGGGGCGGAATGGAGCTCCGAGCGACAAGCTTACATCATGGATGGACAGAGGCCTCCCCTACCAAGAAGGAGACTGCTAACGTGGTAATCAAGAAACTCCTGGATGACATCTTTCCCAGGTATGGAATACCCCAGATATTGGGGTCAGACAATGGGCCCGCCTTCGTCTCCCAGGTAAGTCAGAAGGTGGCCAGGCTACTGGGGATCGATTGGAAACTCCATTGTGCATACCGCCCCCAGAGCTCAGGACAGGTAGAACGAGCTAATAGAACAATCAAGGAGACTTTAACCAAATTAACGCTTGCAACTGGCACTAGAGATTGGGTGCTCCTACTTCCCTTGGCTCTCTATCGAGCCCGAAATACTCCTGGCCCACACGGCCTAACCCCTTTTGAGATCATGTATGGGGCCCCACCTCCTGTTGTAGATTTTCTTCACCCTGATATCTCATCTTTTGCTACCAGCCCCACTTTAGAGGCACATCTCCAAGCCCTCCAGCTGGTGCAGAGGGAGATCTGGAAGCCCCTGGCCAAGGCCTATCAGGAGCAGCTAGACAAGCCGGTGGTGTCCCACCCCTTCCAGATTGGAGATTCCGTCTGGGTCCGGCGCCACCAGACCAAGAACCTAGAGCCGCGATGGAAGGGGCCCTACACTGTCTTGCTGACCACCCCCACTGCAATCAAGGTCAACGGGATTGCTGCATGGATCCACGCTTCTCATGTGAAGGCTGCCAGGGAACCCGACCCAGCAGGATCCAGAAAGTCAACATGGACAGTGAGCTGCACATGAAACCCCCTAAAAATAAGGTTGGCCCTCGGCTCCTCTTCCTCCCCCTCCTCTTAATCCTTGCTCACCCCCAGGAGACTAGGGCGGCAGAGAGCCTGCACCTAGTTAAGAGGCTCACTTGGCAGGTCATCTCACAAACTGGGGAGACAGTCTGGCAAACGACCGCCCTTCACACCCCCTTTACATGGTGGCCTAACTTGCATCCAGATCTCTGCCAACTAGCAGCAGGGTCAGAGGACTGGGATATCCCTACCACTGACCCCATGAACCCCAGAGCACCAGACGTCTGTCAGGATGGTAAGGGAACTTGCAAATGTAGTGACGGGAGATACGGATGTGGTCACCCTGAAACCAGGGCAGCCCTGTCACAACTATCCTTCTACGTCTGCCCCCGGGATGGTAGGGACAGAAAGATGATTAGACAATGTGGGGGTTATGAAAGTTACTTCTGTAAAGCATGGGGATGTGAAACAACTGGTAATACCTATTGGAAGCCTTCATCCACTTGGAACCTCATTAGGGTAAAAAGGACTACCCAAGGGGAAAGCCGCACATGGTGCCCACTCACCCGAGCACATTGTTGGGGTTTCCCAGGCGAGCTTAGTACATACTGGGAGGGGGAGGGCCCCTGTATAAACTTCACCTGCAACCCCCTAAACATATCCTTTACTCAGAAAGGAAGGGGGACGGCACAAGATTGGATTAAAGGAAAAGCATGGGGACTTAGATTTTTCATGACAGGACAGGACCAGGGATTTACCTTTATGATTAAACTTAAAATTGAGGAGCCCTCCACCTCTATAGGCCCTAACCAGGTTCTCTCTGACCAAAAGCGCCCCTCTTTACCTGCTCCAGCACCCCCGAGGATTACCCCTCGACCTAACCTAACTACTTGCCCAAGTGCGACTCCGGCAACCCCAGCCACCACTAAGCCACTCCGGCCAGGAACCGGAGATCGGCTCCTGGACCTACTGAAAGGGGCTTACCTGGCCCTAAATGTAACCTACCCAAATAGAACGCAAAAATGTTGGCTATGTCTGGTTTCCCAACCTCCCTACTACGAGGGGATAGCAATACAGGGTAATTATACTAACACACACAGTTCCCCTCCGAGCCAATGTCTAGGGACAGCCCAACATAAGCTCACTCTCTCAGAAGTGTCAGGTAGGGGATTATGCATGGGAGCCGTTCCCTCTTCTCACGCTCACCTATGTAACCAAACCCTGACCATAAGCTCTGCCTCTGGTTATGTCACTGGCCCTAATGGTACCTATTGGGCATGTAATACTGGGCTCACCCCCTGCGTTTCAGTCTCAGCCCTCAATGCTACTTCTGATTTTTGTGTGCTCATTGAGTTATATCCAAAGATTGTTTACCATACACCAGAGGAGATTTACCCACACTTTGAGATAAGACCCTATCGGTATAAGAGAGAGCCGGCGTCTCTCACTCTGGCCCTATTGCTGGGGGGGCTTACTATGGGAGGAATAGCAGCTGGAATAGGGACTGGCACCACCGCCCTAGTGGAGACCCAACAATTCAGACAGCTCCAAGCGGCCATGAACCAGGACATTCAGGCTCTAGAGGAAGAAATTTTTTGAAGAACAACAAGGCTGGTTTGAAAATTGGTTTCAAAAGTCTCCATGGCTCACCACCCTCATCTCCACCCTTATAGGGCCCCTTCTGATCTTATTGCTCCTTCTCACGCTCGGGCCCTGCATCCTAAACAGACTTGTCCAATTTATCAGGGAACGTGTTTCTACTGTTTAGACCTTGGTATTGACCCAACAATACCAACGACTCAACCAGGTGGAAATGGAGCCACATCCCTATTCTTCTTCATGAATGGAGGATTCCATTCCCTGAGATAAGAAAATGGGGGAATGAAAGACCCCAGCATACTAGCTTAGCCTAACGCCATTTCGAGTAAGGCCTGAAAAGCACGGGGAAAGTTCAGTTAGAGGACATGGGCACAGGAACAAAAGAGGTATCTATGGTCGGCCACCTGGCCCCAGAGCAGGGTACTATAGGTCAGAAAAACAACTTGTAACCAAGCCAGCAGGCGTGTCGAGCTCGGGGAAAAACCACGAACTGTCCTGAGTTTGAACCTGGCCTCATTTGAATCGTCCAATCAGAACCCTGTAAACCATGCTCCTCGTGCTCCTGCTGCCCGACCCTATAAAAACCTTCCACTCCAGCCCGTCGGCGCGCCAGTCTCTTGAGCCTCTTGAGGGACTGTGTTGCCCCGGGTACCCGTGTTCCTGAATAAAACCTCTTGCTGTTTGCATCTGACTTGTGGTCTTGGTGTGATCTCTGGGCAAGGGTCTCTCCAGAGGGAAGACTGCCTTCGGGGGTCTTTCAATACCACTACTCTTCAAATTGTTCCACACAATAGAAACAGTAGGACCATTACCAAACTCCTTTTATGAGGCTACTGATTCCCAAGCCACACAAAGTTGCAACAAAGAAAGAGAATTACAGACCAATCTCCCTCATGAACATTGATGCAAAAATACTCAATAAAATACTAGAAAACTGACTCTAAGAACACATCAAAAACATTATCCACCATAATCAAGTAGGCTTCATCCAAGAGATGCAGGAAAAGTCTGTCAATGTAGTATGCCATATAAACAAATTGAAAGAAAATAATCCCACGATCAATTATACCACAAGAGCACTTGCTCAGCTATGTTCTTATCAGCATTGTTTGTAATAGCCAAAACCTGGAAACAACCTAGATGCCCTTCAACTGAAGAAGGGATAAATAAAATGTGGTACTTATACACAATGAAGTACTACTCAGGGGAGAAAAACAATGACTTCATGAAATTTGCAGACAAATTGGAAGCAAAGGATAATCAGGCAACCACCCACAACTTCAGAGAAGCTAACTAACAGGGAAGACCGAAAATGGGATGCATGGACCACCCTGGGAAGAGGAAATAGATGAGATCTCCATGAGTAAACTGGGGATGAGAGGTGGACAATGGAGAATAGGCGATAGGGGTAGGGGATTAGAATATAAGGGAATGGGATGATTGAGCTGGAACAAGGAGGGAGTGGGAAAGCAATGAAAGAGATACCATGATAGAAAGAGACATCATGGGGATAGAGAGAAGCTCTGGTGCTAAAGAAGTTGCCAGGAATCCCCAAGGATGATCCCATCCTGGACTACTAGCAATAGTGGAATGGATGCCTGAACTGAACTGGCTTGCCTCAGGGATCAGACTGGTGAATACCCTAACTGTCATTACAGAGCTCTTCTCCAATGACTGATGGGAGCAGATGCAGAGATCCACATCCAATCACCAGGCAGAGCTCCAGGTGTCCAGTCAAAGAAAGAGAAGAGGGATTCTATGAGCAAATACATTAGCATCAGATTGGGGGAACATGCAGCGACCACCAAACCAAACTAGAGGGAACTCATGAAAGTTGGATCAATGGCCGTGAAGCTTACATGAGACTGGACTAGGCCCTTTGCATGGTGACACAGTTGTGCAGCTTGATCTGTTTGGAGGGCCCCCTGGCAGTAGGATCAGAATTCATCTCTTGTGCATGAGGGTGACTCCTGACTCAGCCCTTCCACTTCCCAGAATTCTCCTTGTCTTCTTTTTCCTCCTATACTTCCTACTTGGCTACTGGCCAGTCAGCATTTTATATATCAACCAATCAGTGCAAGACACACTCACAGAATATAGAATGACATTCCACAGCACTTCCCCTTTCTGTCTAATCAAAAAGGAAGGTTTCAACTTTACCATAGTAAAACTACATATAATAGAAGAGTTATCAAGCAAAAATTACAGTTATAATATTTAGTCTAATTTTTAAGAGACAGCATTTATTCCTTTCCCAAATGTTACAGTAAATCCAGATGTAAGAGAACGGTTTTGGCAGTTAGAAAAATAAAGTACATATCTGGGGTTTGACCATTAAAAGTTATTTACAATGATGGGAGAGGGAAAAAGACACCAAAGTTGTTTCACATTGCAGAATTCCCTCCCGCCCCAAAGCGTAATACAGGCTTATCAATCCAGAGGGATACAATTGATTCACAAGCTGGAGGTTTGAACTTGAGTAAGACATTTATAAAACCCAGATAGGACAATGCCCTCCCTAGCCCAGGTGCCACTAGGCAAAGCACAAGAGACTGAAAACTCAACAGGGGAAAGGCTGGATACTCAGGGTTTGGGAGTAGAAGCCCCCCACTTCTGGCTCAAGGGTTTTGGAAGAAGAATAAACAAAATGCACTTGGTAAAGAAAGCCAGCAATTGCCTTCTGCAGGGGTGGGACCTGGGTAAGAGGTAGGGACTGGAGCATTTCACATCACTAACCTAATTAGGGAAACCATAAGAAACCATCTTCAACTGGCCTTAAGAGTAGAACAGATGGCTAATGGGAGAATTCACAGGAGAAAGGGAATGTTGCTGGGAGGGGGCAACAAGCCCCTTCCTTTCTGGGCACAGGAAGGCAGCCAGGGCACCAGGTCCAGGCAGTGACCTCACAAGGACAGCCAGTAGAGGCAAGTTCAAGCCCTTCCCCCTGCCTCAAGGATGCAGGTGGTTTCCCATTTAAGGTAGTGGGCTCCAAAAAGCCCAGCCAGACACAGAGGAAGCAAGATGACAAGGCAGAACTGAAAAAAGGTACCAAGCCTCTTGGCCAAATAGCAATAAGAATTATGGGTTAATATATGTATAAGAACTAGTCAGTAATAAGCCTGAGCTAATGGCTGATCAGTTATAATTAATACAAGCCTTTGTGTATTTACTTGGGGGGTGCAAGTAGGAGAGATTTGTCCCTACCGCCAGACAGATGGGACACAGGAAATCGTCCAACTACAGGAGAGGATGTGCCAGACTTCTTTAGGATTTGAAATTTGAAAGGCTACCTGTGCTTCCATGGATGTCCCTTGCTAGGCACATACTAGCATCAATAAGTACAAGAAGTGTCTGTTTTTGTTTGGCTTGTTTTGATTTGATATTAGCAACACATGACATTTGGAGGGAACATTGGTGGGGGGAAAGAAATGATATGGAAGGAGATAAAGGGATGGACTTGACTAAAAGGCATATGAATGCATGAAATACTCAAGAGGATATTGAGTATTGAATGTTCTAAATATTTTAAAAAGAACTAAGTTCATTTGTATGGGAAGAAGTCAGAGAAGCCTATATCCAATGAGGCATAAAGATTTTTATAAATTTGTCCTGAATCTGACCTCAAAAGTTTTAGCACCTTCCACTGGAGACTTGGTCACCCTTGAGATAGCAGGAAAATTGCATAGCTCTTCAAAACACCTTGTATCATTGGATATGTACATGAGAAACTCTTAAGTGTCTTTTTAATTAGCAACTGGAAAAAGTTTCATAAATGATTTTGTCTCCCAAAGCCATACTGTCATTGCCAGGGAAGGTGACATGAAAATTGTCATTCTGAAGGGAGGTGAGGTCACAGAGTCTCAAACCTTTATCTCTGGCTTGAGTTTGAATTTCCTTCCTCTCTCACAGTGCTGGTTATTATGAAGTCAGGATCTGTTCACTGAGCCCACCACACTGCAGAGGTAAGAATCCAGGTAAGTACATGATATTGCAGTGTGCTGCTGAGCCAGCAAGGGAGAGGCCTGTGTAAGTGCTCATGTCTGATGATGGGAATCCTGGGTAGAAAGAGATCTGTGGAACAAAGAGGAAAGGCATAAGAATTTTTGCATCGTTATGAGGTGAGTGAGAAAGAACAAAGTGTTCCTAACCTTGTGTCAGTTCCTGTTTGTTCCTACAATAATCTAAGTCTTCTATTGAGGGTGATTGTGGGTAACACCAGGGCAATACAGTTCATCTGTGAAAATACTGAAGGATTGTATAAATAAGTCAATGTGATAACTAATCTTACCTCACATGATGGGTAGTGTAGACTAACATTGCATGTATTATTGTTTTAAGTGAACTTCCTGGATTCACAGCCATAGTAATCATTAGAATGGAGATATAAGAAGCACACAAACATGGGAAGGTACACAATATGAATCTCATATAGAGTAAAATGCACTCATATTTAAGAGTACATTGATCAGCTACAAAGGCAGTAACTGTGCCTACATTTCTACCTGGTACAATGATTGTTTGAATCTTCCCTGTGAACTTGGGAAAATAACACTAAAGGGAAGAGACTCAGTATGAGGCAAAGACATCCAGTTCCAAATCTGTCTTGAATTTTTTCCTCTGGTATAGTTATACTCAAATTTTAAACATATCTTATGATGTGCCTTTCCACTGTTTATCATTGTTCCTAATGGACCACAGGGGCTGTGAAAGAAGGTTAAGTCTCTACCCTTCCCTTCTTTTAGTTATTATTTCAGTTTGGACAATGGTTAAGTTTCAGATTCTTTTTAGGTATTTCACATACATCTACTCTCTTTGAGTGCATTTTCAGTGTTATTATAAATGGTTCATCAATATAAGAAGTAGCAAGTATATACAGAATTTTACATGAAATGTTTTAGTAATCCAATTTCCTTCTCATATACACATATTTCATGTTACAGTTTGTACTGAGTAATGGATGTTAGGAATTCATCTGTTGTTACCACTTAAGCCTTTACCTCTCAATGCTAAAAATGCATATTTCTGGGGGCCTCATAAACTTCTGGTCTATATTGTGCTTATGAAAAGAAACTGGGAGGTGGGACAATTTGCTGTCACATCAGAACACACTGAGACACTGCCTTTTAATAATAGATTGAAACTCCTATTTGCACTTGTCATTTGGCTGTTGAAATCAGCCTTTATGACAAAATAAAAGGTTACATTTAAAAAGAATTTACTATCTATTTTATTTTCATGTGCATGAATGTTTTGCATGCATGTATATATGTGCACTATGAGAATGCATTGAGTATAAATGACAGAAGAAGGTGTATGAACTCCTTGGAATTAGACTTACAGCAAGTTTTGAGCCCCCACGTGGGTGTTTGGAAAGAAAATCAGGCCCTCTGCAAAAGTAGGAAGTGTTCTTTACCACATAGACTTCTCTCTAGTCCCCAGAAATGAAAACTTTCTACAGCCAAATCATTCAAGATACAACCAGTGAAGTGCATAAAACATCAAGTAGGGAACACAAACTGCATATAGCCTGGAATATGCTTGAGAACATGCCACATGCTTTTGTGATCAGGGTCTTTGGTATCTGTGTTTGTACCACACTAGTTATGTTCAAGTCCTTCAATGTCCGCAGACACAAACAGCATTTGGATTTAAAGAGTCACTTAAATGTGTTTCTATGTCACTGTATTTCTATGTTCTGGTTTTCAAAGTGCAACTAAACAATGGACAGTGTCTCATAAACTGTTAAAATTGTTATTAACTTATATACTTAGTTACTAAAAACATCACCCCTGCCATTTCTTATAATGTTTAGGATGCAAAAAAGAAAGAAATTACAGATGAAGCAGTATAAAACAACCATCAAGTCTAAGCTGTAGCTCATAGAAATCAAAAATCTAGGAATGAGTATGGACATGGCTCATTAGAGAATACTAGGAAAATTAGGCAAAACATGATGTCTGAACTGCTGCCTACACTGGAATTCTTCAGAACGAAGAATCATATGGCAATTGAAATGTGGTTCTGATGTGATCACTGTGAGAATGTTGGAGGCAGAGAAACTGTGGAATGCAACCTAACCTCTCTCTTTGGGAACAAGGGTGCACAGGTGAGTCTTTATAAGATAAACAAATCATGGATTGAGTGACTTTTATGATTTGCTAAGGACAAGTTATTTCTGGCTGACATGTTAGTGAACATAACCAATTGAAATATCCCAGAAGATGGTCAGGCATGATTGTGGGAGCTGGAAATATGAGAAAGAAGATTTATTCACTGAGTAGGATAGAACTGTGTTCTCTATTAAGGTAGGAAGAAATCAAGTGGCCTCTGCACTGGTATTGAACTTTATGCTTGTGTTGGTGCACACTATGAGATATGATCAGAAAAGAAAGGTTGTAGAATTATATATATATATATATATATATATATATATATATATATATATATATATTTACAAATTATATTTGTTATTATACATGCAACTCTTATAAAATAAAACAAAGTGAATATTTACCAGTGAGGATATTGGATTTCAGTGGATTTGACCATACTGCATCTTTGTGTGAAGAATCCTATGACTGTGAAGACAAACACTCAATTTCTGGATTGGGCCAAGTGACTTCACAGATCTGAGCAAAAGAGCAATCTCACTCTGTGATTGATATTGGCCACTCTTTCTTTTCATTAACATTGCTTCTTACCTCACTCCACTGAATTCAGATGGATACACAAATGCTCAATTTTCAAGCACATGGCACACATACTTCTTGGTCATTGGTTTTCAATATGTCTTAGAAGCCACAGCACCTTTAGTATGAAGCATCTTGTCAATAATTGTAACTAAAACTTTCCATCATCACAGATGTTTTGGTAAAGGTCCACTATCATCATCTTCCTTGGAATGTGCCTGGCCTCTCAATAAGGACAACTCCAGGTAGGTAGAACTTTAAAAAGCTTCCAGAGATTTAGCCTTTTCACTTGCCTCATATTGGGCACTGTGTATCCTTATCAAGTCTATCTATCTATCTATCTATCTATCTATCTATCTATCTATCTATCTAGGTATATGTTATATATATATATATTATTAATTATATATCTATACATATGGGTATATATTATATATTATTATTTATAATAATTAATATAATTAAAATAAATATAATTATATACATTAATTATATATAATAATGTATCGTATATATATATAATTGATAAGGATACACAGTGCCATATATGTATATATGTTCCCAAGGAGCCCATTGTCTTGGTGCATGCCTTTAGTCTCAGCACTCAGGAGGCTGAGGCAGAAGGAACTCTGTGATTTCAAGGTTAGCGTGGTATACATAGGAAGTGCCAGGAATATACTGAGAGACCATGTCTCAAAAAATTTAAAAACAAACCAAATTAAAACAAAACAAAGACACAATTAAAAAAAACTTTTAAGGACATTACATTTTCACCTGTTCTTTTTTTTTAAGTGTGAATTATAAATCATGTCATATTTCCTATATTAATGATTATCAGATGGAGCAGTTAAAAAGTTAAAATATAAATAAAGAATACATTTGTGATCATGCTCTAACAGTCATTTAGTGAACTCACATATCAATAAACATCAGTATTCATAAATATTGGATGGTGTTTGTTGGGATCTTGGTCTCAAACTGTGATTCCATGAGTTTGTGTACAGACACCAGCTTCATTCATCCCCCACCCCAAAAAAAGAAACACTGAACCAAAACATCATTCTCTCTCTTTCTTGATTTCTTGCTTTTTTCTTATTTGTCCATAGCATACTTTTTCTACTAATGCAGCAAAAATGCATAATCCTATATCTTAGAGGACTTTTGCAAATAAAATACACCTTGGAATAAAATAGGTACATAAAAAAATTATACAGTAAGGTGCTCAACAGTTTTCTTTAACTACTTTAGCAAAATCAGACCTCTGTTGCTTTTTTGAAGGGGACAGCCTTATTGGCAACATTTAATAGATCCATACACATTTTTCTTGTGTGTGGTTGTCCATTTTGTTGTTTTTCTTAGTACATGTGAATTTTCGAATGTGTTATTGTCTTCCTAACCACTGGTATGCAAAATTTCCTTTTTTTAATGATCCAAAATTGTTTATAAATAGGAAAACACTTGAGAGTAAACCCTCAGAAGCCCAGATACTAGGAAATCAACCAGTGTGGGTTGCATTTTGTATCATTTAGTCATATTTACTACAGTAAGACCATTTTAGAGACACATTGTTGTTTTTACTACTTGTCATGGAATTCTGTATGAGAGGATCCAGATTTGAGAAGTGACAAGTGGCACTATGCTGGTTTGTAAAATTGCTGTGATCCAGATTCTCGGGGTTCATTTTTGTTGTCAGTGGTGGGGTTGTGATGCCATGTCGATCTTAGAATACTACTCTCATCTCTGTCTTTTGACTTTCAGTGTGTTGACTTAGCTGCTTTTGCTTGCACTCAGGGTTATGTTTTCTTTTGTCCAAAGATGACTTTTCACATGCTTTGGTTTTCTTGTAATCTTTCTTTTCTTCAGTCATCAATTTCCAAAAGTTTTTTAAAAATATTTTCAATTTCTGGGCAATTTCAGTACCATAAATATCCTAATCCCTGTGAGTCACATGAGCTGGAGTAGCAACAACTTCTTTCATTACTCTTGGTTCCATTCCCCCATCCTCTGCATAGTTACTGTTGCCTCCAGAAAAGTCTGGATGGCACTTATTCTTTTTCCCTCTTCCTGTAAGAGGCCCCCTTACCTTTTTCACAAAATATACATTATATCCTCATTTTCTTCTCTTGAATGCCTCATCTCAACCTAAATTACATGATTCTCCTGATTTCCTGAGAATTTTAATTAATAAATAAATCATTTAATAGAGTATTTTCTGTTTCTGCTGCAGCCATTTCTTAGGGTGTTCTACATGAAAGTGCACAGGGAAGTATACCCTGTATTTGGTAGTTCCTAAGGTCTCAGCTCATCTCCCCACTCTGTGTAAACTTCTTCAGATCCTATGCTTTATTGCCAGTTATACCCCAGCTCTTGATTGACAGCTGACTGTGAGAGGCAACATTGATCTCCGTGAGGCTGCATGGTTCATCCAGGTGCTGATTCACAACTGATACTGTCTCCTTCTGCAAGGAAATCTCACCCAATTTAGGAATGTTTTGCAGACAACTTCTCTCATGAGAATAGAGTGTGGTGTCTTAAGAGATTCCTCCAACTTCACTATACTGGTGGGCTGTGTAAACAAATTCCTTCTTTTCTGTCATTTCCACTCTAGACTTCTGAGTGGTGTCTGATTATCTCAGACACAGTTTCAAAAGAGACACTGAACATTTCTCCAGTAGCTATTACACATCAGATATTGTCCTTCTTTCAATTTCTCCTAGAACATTTTGCTTATTTCATTCTGTTGTGCATTCAGTGAGAGTTCATTACAACAGATTTTACGTTCTCTCTAACAGTCCTGACTTGAGTCTGCTCACATGTGTTTGTGTCTCTGAGGTGACTTATCATAAGTGCTAGCTCATCACTCAATATGATGTACTCTGTCACTTGAAATACTATTCTATACCATTTTGCGCTTTTAATATTTTTTTTCTTATCTCAGACTGTTGTGGTGTAAAGACCAATAGATCACAGAGCCCAACCAAAGTCCATATTCAGAGTTTATATTTAGGAGCCTTGGTGACTGCCTAGAGAGAAATACTTCTCCCAGAGCTGCCAGGCATGCCTTTTACATGGAGCTTCTAAAGGCAAATAATCTAGAAAATCATCATCCTGGCTAGAAATTGTCAGGGGAAAGCAAAGCAAGGAAGCAATTTACAGAATCCAAAATATGCAGTTAACTGTAACACTTCAGCCCCTACTGCCTAGAACAGGGTCAGGTACATTCCCAAGGTAATTTTCATGGAGTGGGTAGAAAAGGGACAGCGAATTTCAGGTTAAATCTAAGAATGCTCCAGCTGAGAAAAATAGAAGAACCTTTGCCGTATTACAAGACTATAGATTTTATTGGTATTATACATTTCTCATTAGTATCTTTGGACTTTAGGTAAAATACACATTAAGAATTGTTTTAGTAAAGAGAAGTGACCATGATCCAGTGAGTATATAGGCAACACAAACTGGACTTGGCATTTTTCCTTTTTAAAAAAATTTCTTTGGGGGAGGTCACAAGGAAGAGAGGGTAGACATGGGATAACAGGGAAGTGACTCTGATCAGGGTGCATTATGTAAAACCTCCAAGTAATCAATAATAATATTGTGTTGGAAAAACATATTGCTTTATTTAAGTTTTGTGGCTGTTCTTAAAGCTGATTTCTTTTACAACATGACTAGCAATTGTCAGTACATTCTGAAAGACTTATGTTCAGTTTGTTTACACTGCCTGTAACATTTTTTTAAATGGGCCAACATCCTATCATCCTGAGTGTTTCATTTCTAGGAGACTTGATGGGTATTTTTCCACCAACACTTGCATTCTGAAGTATTAAGAAATTTCAAAGTAAAAAACATGGAAAATAACTACTTTCAAAATTTGGGCGCTACGGTTTTTTATGTGACCTAGGCTGGCCTTGAACTCCTGAGTTTCAAGGACCCTCAGTTTCAGCCTCTCTGTAGCTTCAGGGATTAATGGCATCTTTCTTCACACCTGGCTACCATCATTTGCCATTATTCATTTGACCTAAGAAATAATGTGCCCATATTCACAAAGGTATTGTACTTGAATCACAGAATGGATATCTGGAATCTGGCAATCAGAATCATTTTCTTATCACAAACTACCAGTGGAATTCTGGGAAATCTCCTTCTTATGTTATACTACCTAGTCCTTTACTACAGAGAATGCACATTAAAGCCTACAGATTTGATTCTCATGCACTTAATAGCAGCCAATACCTTGGTCATTCTCTCTGCAGGAGTGCCCCAAACAATGGCAGTTTGGGGATTGAAGCAGTCCTTGAATGATTTTGGGTGTGACCTCCTACTGTACATTCAAGGATTTGCTCGAAGTGTGTCTATTGGCACCACCTGCCTCTTGAGTATCTTCCAGGCCATGACCCTCAGTCCTAGGACCTCCTGTTGGAATGACAATAAAGTCAAAGCTTCAAATTACATTAAATGCTCCATTTCCCTACTCTGGTTCTTCTACATGGTGATACGGTTCATTTTCCTTGTGCACAATTTTATCAAAATGAACAACAAAAATATTACAAAAGGTCGAGATTTTGGATATTGCTCTACTGTAGAGCGTGATGAAATCAGTGACTCACTCTATACAGCACTGGTGATTTGCCCTGAGTCTTTTTTTGCCGTGCTCATCACATGGTCCAGTGCCTCCATGATTGTCGTACTCTGCAGACACAAGAAGAGGGTTCAAAATATCCGCAGCTCTCATGGTTCCAGGAGAAACTACCCTGAGTCCAGAGCGACCCAGAACATCCTTGTCCTGTTGGCTACCTTCCTGGCTTTTTATATGCTCTCCACCATCTTGCGAGGCTGCATTGCTCTGTTGTATAATCACAGTTGGTGGCTGGTGTACATTTCTCGCCTCACTTCCCTTTGTTTTCCCTGTTTTGTACCATTTGTTATTTTGAGACATTACTCAGTTTTGTTCTTATTCAGTTTGATATGGTTAAGGAAATAAATTTCTCCTAATTTTATTATAACTATGTAAAATATTAGTTTGTCTTGTCATACAAATTTTATTCAATTATCACTTTATGAAATCAACAAAGAAAGTTAAGGTTTAGCACCTTGTCTTCCTAGTCAAATGTGTATGGGTGTTTTGTCAGATGGTTGAATTAGAAGTTGGTCATATTCTATTTATTGCACTGTAGTCTTCAACTTTCAGATAGTGGATTTTTCCTTTGCCCATATGATGTGCAATGAAGCCAATAACTTGTTGCCAATAGAACTGACTTTCTTGTGGCTTTTATACTCTCATGGAATCTTGCCTGCTTGCCTGCTGCAGGATAGACACCTGTGTATACTACACCCTACTTACAAGGCAAACTGACATCATGGTGGACCATAAATTGTACTTCTGGTGGCCGTTTTCCCATGACAGCTGTTCTAGCATGCTCTAGAACCAGAAATCTACTTCAATGATCATTCCCAATGTGTTTTGATTTAAGCTGTTCCAGAAAATGAAAATGTTTGGCTGTTCCCAACCTTGTAGTCCCAGTGTTCAACAAAGTCTGTGAAGATAGGCATCCCCTCTAGCCATGAAGGATAAATATTGTGACTCCAATCTTTCACCTTGTACCAAAATCAATTAAAAATTATGTTTATGCTCATGAGGTGATCTTCAATGTTGTAAGATAGTATTTTTCTTTTTCTCCTCTATTTCTCATAGCTTTTTTTCATATTAAATTATCTGAGTACGGTTTCCTCTCACTTTAATCCTCTTAGTTACACCCACATCCTCTCCCGTATACATCCATTCCCTTTTTGTTTCTTATTAGACAAAAACAGGCTTCTGAAAGGTAAGTAAAAAATAAAATGAAATAAAATATAATAAGCTCAAACAAAAAACCCATTATATTGAAACTGGACAAGCAAGTCAGCATAAAAAGGGGGGAGATCTCAAAAGAAGTCCCAAGATTCAAAGATTCACTCATTTGTTTCTGCATCCAGGAGTCCCCCAAATGTACTGAAATTATCATTTAAATACAGAGGGCTTGGAGCGGACCATGTAAACCTGTGATTGCTGCTTCAGTCTCTGTGAGTTCCCATGAGCTTTGCTCAGTTGAGAGAAGCTGGCCCTCCTGATGTCCTCCCCTACTTCTGCCCCCTCTTCTGTGGGGTTCCCTGAGGTATGAGGGGGAGAGATTTGATGGATAGAACTCATTTAGAACTGTGTGTTCAAAGGTCTATCTAATCTAGCTAATTACTTATCTATCTGTCTGTCTGTCCATATATCATCTCTCTCTATATCTCTGTGTGTGAGGGAGAGAGAGAGAGAGAGAGAGAGAGAGAGAGAGAGAGAGAGAGAGAGAGAGAGAGAGAGAGAGACTCTTTTGGATCCTATCTGTTACAGAAGAAAGCCTCTCTGATGTTGGCAGAATATGACAAAGATTTATGAGTAAAACAGAGTAACATTAGGAGTCATTTTCCATTCTTTTCTTTCCTATTTTTTTCTTTTATTAGCTAAGTAGTCTTTGGTTTTACCTTAGGACTCTGGAATATCTAGACTCTTTTTTTTGGTAACCAAACGCTGTCAGGTATGGATTTTATCTCATTGACTGAGACTTCAGTCAAATCAGACATTGGCTGGCTACTCTTATAAGGTTTGTGCCTTAGCATATTTTCAGGTAGTTAGTTCAAAGGTTTTCTGGTTGATTGGGTGTTTGCTTTTCTCCTTCTGTAGCCCACAGAATACTCCTACATGTCATTGACACTAGAACATGGGGGTAAAATTTCTATGTAGCCATCAGCTGGACGTCTCCATGTTCAGTGACTTGTATGGGTGCTGTCTTCAACAGTGGGTCTTTGTTGTCAGTTTGCTGAGAGCAACCCATTGATTTGGTAACTGCCTGGGCTATCTGGTGATTTCCATATGTACACTGGATGGTGTTGTGTGTCAACTTGATCCAAGCTGGAGTCATCAAAGGAGCCTTAGTTGAGGACATGCCTTCATGAGATCCAGCTGTAATGCATTTTCTCAATTACTGATTGATGTGGGAGAGGTCTGTCTATGGGGGTGTTGCCATCCATGGGCTGATGGTCCTAGGTTCTATAAGAAATCAGCTGAATATCCTGTGAGAAGCAAGCCAGAAAGAAGCTCTCTTCCTTGGCCTCTACCTCAGCTTCTGCCTCCAGGTTTCAGACCTGTTTGGTTCCATTATGACATCTTCAAATGATAGACTATGATCTGGAGTGTAAGCCAAATGATCTCTTTCATCCCCAACTTGTCCTATGGTTATGGAATTTTGTGGCAGGAATAGAAACACTAACTAAGACACCATGGGACACTTTGGCCAACAACACAATCAGATGAAACAGAGTCTTGGTACTGGAAGTGTTGGTGACATGAGTTGGCCAGTTGGGGTTCTTTCTCCCTCATTACTTGGAAACTTAACTAGTATCACATTCACATATAATAGAAAGTTTCCACTGCACTAGAACTAGGTTTCCATACTGCCCATTAAATGTCCTTCATTTCCAGCTGTCTCCCTGCTCATTCCCTCCCTCAAACTCATCTCCCCTCCCTTCCCACCTAATCTTCTTAATCTTGTCCCTCCTCTCCTCTGGTACCAGTACAACCATAAAGTCTATTATATTTCCTCATCCCAGGGAAATCCATGAGTCTCCCCTAGTTTCTTCCTCTATGCCTAATTTCTCTGGGTCTATAGGTTATGACTTTGTTATCATGTATTTAAAATCTCATATCCAGGAATAAGTGAATACAAACTATGTTTGTCTTTCTGGGTCTAGGTTACCTCACTAAGGCTTTTTTCTAGTTACAGCCATTTGTCTGCAAATTTCATTGTTTTAAGAGATGAGTATTACTCCTTTGTGCAAATGTATCACATTTTCTCCATCCATTAGTATGTTGAGGGACATTTAGCTTGTTTCCAATTTCTGAGTAGTATGATTAGAGCAGTAATGAACATGTTTCAGCAAATGTTCTAGTAGTAGGATGAAAAATTCTTTGGGTATATGCCAAAAAAAGAAGAGTGGTATAGCTGTGTCTTGAGGTAGACCAAGTCCGAATATTCCGAAGAACCACCACACTGATTTTAATAGTGGCTGTGCTTACTCCCAACAGCAATGGAGCAGTGTTTACCTTACTCAAGTCCTTACCAGCATGAGCAGTCACTTGTTTAATTATCTTAGACATTCTGACAGGTTCTGATATTATATCCTGTTGGAATCTCAACATTATTTTGATTTGTAGTTTTTGGATTGCTAAGGATTTTGAACACTTCTGTGCTCCTCAGCCATTTGAGTTTCATTTTGAAAATCACTGCTATTGTTTGTATGTTTGTTTAAATTGTTTATCTCCTCTTGACTTAACTTTGCTAAGTGGTATGAACCATGAAAATTATCCATTTCTTTTAGATTTTTCCAGTTTGGTAGAGTAGATGTTTTTAAATTATGTCCTTATGATGCTATGGATTTTCTTTAGGTTTGTTGCTATTTCCACTTCAAATTTCCAAGTTTGTCAATTTGGATATTCTCTCACAGACATTTAGTTCATTAGGTAAGGGTTTGTCAATATTAATATATTATTGTTTTTCTTAAGTAACCAACATTTTATTTCATTTACTTTTTTATTGTTATTGTAGTTGTTTTTTTTTTCTGTTCAGACCTGAATGTGAGTATCTATTGCTGTCTGCTTCTTTGGGGTGTGATTTCTGTATTTTTTTAGAGCTTTCAGGTTTGATGTTAAATTATTAGTATGAGATTGCTCCTTTTTTATGTTTGACCCAGTGCTAAGAACTTGCATCATAAGACCTTCATCATTGTGTCCCCGAAGTTTGGGTATGCTGTGTACTTATTTTCATTCAATTCATGAATATCTTTCATTTCTTTCTTAATTTTTGTCTTGAAGAATTTTTCATTCAGTAGGAGTATGTTCAGTTTCTAAGCATTTCTAATCTTTCTGGTGTTTCTGTTGTTGATATCCAATTTTAATCCATAGTGGTAAGATAGCCTCTACAGTATTATTTCAATTTTTGGTGTCTGTTGAGACTTGATTGTGGTCTGAGTTGATGGTCACATTCAGACAATGTTCCATGAGGTATGGAGCAGCACGTATATTCTTTGCCTCCATTTGACATGTTCTATCTCTGAGTTCCATTTGGTTTATAATGTCAGTTATCTCTAGACTCTCTCTCTTTAGCTGTTGTCTGGATGACCTCTGTCTTGAGGAGAGCTGGTTGCAGAAGTCTCCCACTCTTACTGTGTGAGGGTTCATATGTGATTTAGTTGTCCTGGTGTTTCTTTTAGAAACCTTATGTTTGGTGCATAGATATGAAGAATGAAATGTCATGTCAGTGGATTTTTCCTTTTTCTGTTATGTAGTGTCCTTCTATAACCATTCTGATTAGTTATAGTTTGAAGTCCATTTTATCAATATTAAAATGGCTGTTTCAGCTTGCTTTTTCTGCCCAATTTCTTAGCATATCTTTTTCTATCTTTTTTCACTATTGCAATATCTCTCCTTGAAGTTAACACAGGTTTCTTGGATTGAGCAGAAGAATGAATCCTGATTTTACATTCTTTTTTTAGCCAGTGCTTTTTAAAGGAGCATTTAGACTATTGATGTTATAATACCACTGTGCAGTGTTTATTGTATTGGTTGTGTATTGGTGTGTGTGTGTGTGTGTGTGTGTGTGTGTGTGTGTGTGTGTGTGTATGTGTGTGTTCCCCTTCTTTGGATTGGCTTTCTGGGATTATTTATTCCTTGATTTTCTTGGTTATGATTAACGTTCTTCTACTGGAATTCTCCTTCTACCACCTTTTGTATAGCTGGAGTTGTACTTATTGTTTATCATGGAATATCTTTTTTTCTCTGTCTATGGTCATTGCAAGTATTGCTGGGTCTAGTAGTCTGGCCTAGAAGCTGTGATCTCTTAGAGTTTGTAGCACATCTTAAGTTTGTAGCTCATCTTTTCATGGTCATCTGTCTTTTAGAGTTTCTATTAAGGAATGAAGTGTTATTCTAATAAATCTTCTTTCATATTTATTTATTTTTTTCACTTTCTGCTTTTAATATTCTTAAAGTTCTTATGGGATAATTGATAGGAATGTCCACTGTGGATTTAAGGTAAAATATCTTCCAAGGTACTGGGATTTGACACTTTTGAATAGAGATGGGCTATTGTAGAAGAACAGTCTTATTAAATAAGAACACAGAGCCAAAGCAGAGTTAAAAGCCCAAGAGGTCAGAACAGTAGTAAGAACTGAGAATTAAAACTTCCTTCTTACCCTTCCTGCAGTTGCTGTCTTCCTCTTAGCAAGAAACATCCTTCCTGTGTATCTGTCTTTTTATTGACTTTCTGTTCTGCCTTCTCATTGGTTGTAAACGCAACCATATGACCTCCTTGTCACTGCCTGTCTATACAGACCTCCAAGTCTTCTATGATTGATATTGAGATTAATTGTGTGTGTCTCCATGCTGGCTGTATCCTTGAACACACAGAGATCTGCCTGTCATGTGATTGGGATTAATGGTGTGCCACTACTGCCTGGCTTCTGCTATGGCTTTCTATTAGCTCTGACACCCAGGCAACTTTATTAATGTACAAATACAATCACATTTCACTACAAATAAAATATCACCATATTTCTCCTTTTCTATTTTAATAAGAAGAAAAAAGGAAAAAAGTTATAACTAATATAAGAAAAACTATATACAAAAGTACAATAACTATATATCACATATACAAGCAATAAATACCTAAACAATGTCCAGTCCATTTGCATTTGACAATTTCAATGAAAATAATTCCATTATCTATCCTATTTTGCTAAGTCCAACATGTACCTGATTTGCTTTCTATGCTAACTTATATTACTAACAGAACTATCTTATAATGTCTTTCATAGTTATACACTTACTCTTTAGTGAGTTTCTTTTCTAAAAGTCTTCACAAGGAAAAGTGTAACTATCTAAACTTTAACTATAACTATCTAATCTTCAACTATAACTAACTATGATCTTCAGCTCCCTCAGAGTCCCAAGAAGGAAATAATATTACCTAATAAAAAATAAAAAGAGACAGTGCATGCAAGCAGCTTCCAAAAAAAATGTGAGTTACAGAAACACCCAGGTGCCTGGGCAGTCACCCGAGTTTTCTCAGCAATGTTGGGGCATCATCTTCAGCCTATAGGCTTAGTGAATCTGACAGACTCATTTGTGAAGTAGGATGTACACCAGGTCAACAGTTCAACCTCACATTTGGTGAGAGCAGTCTATGTAGCAGAAACACCTGAATTCCACTAGGGTCATGTCATGATTCAGGATTTTAAATACTGGAAATTGTTGATTTTTCTAAATTCAGCTGTCCATTCTTCTTGGCTGTGTATATATGGCTTCATCTCAGCATCCCATTCTTCTCCACATCCCTCTACCAAATGCCAGTCTACTATTGAGAGGCGTGAACTTAGTTATTCTTCAAGAATAACTGTTTCAGCTGCTGTTCTCTGCACCTCAGAAGCCATCGGCCCACTGCCTGTTCAGCTGCATTCAAACAAAAGGGCACTGTGCCTTTTCCGGATTGCAAAGGCCACTTCAGGGATAGTGCCATATTGTCCTGGCCTGAGAAGATGCCTTTTGTTAAAACCACAACCACACTTGTCTTGGCAAGAATAGGTAGTCCTTTGTTTCATGCCCTGCCTGTCCATTTTCTCCTGTTTGTCAGCAGTGGATTAGAGGATACTTTTTTGTCCAGTACCTAACTTTTGCTACAATGAAAGTTAACTCCATATGCAGTTCCTTCAATGCCCATATTTTCTCTGAAGTAGATTGGTACTGTCAGGAGCCAACATGTCTCACAGTCATAACAAAAACAAGAAAAATTTTCTAAGTTATTAAAACATTTTAAATGCATATTCTGTAGATCACTGAACTGTTTGAAGATGACCTGTCTATCTAAAATATATCTGCTCAATCTTGAAAACATACCTAATATGACTATAAGTTCGATTGTAATGTCTAAGTACTAAGTTTAATTTTTTTTATCCTAATAGTTGGTAATAATAGCATTCAATGATCAGCAGATTGCATTACATCGTTAAATGAACGGTATAAGTACAATACCTTGAACAAGTTTGGAAATATATGTATGGCATTTTCTAATAATAGAAATATCTCTCTCTCTCTCTCTATATATATATATATATATATATATATTGTATACAATATAAAACAATCCAATCCAATGTAAAGTACTTAAAACTAGTAATTGTCTTTTTCTTTTTCTTTACTTTTCTTTTTTTAAACAGTAACCTTAAATCTAATCTCCTTTGCTTAGCCCTTTTCATCACCTTTAACAACAATGTAACCAACCCTCCTAAACAATGAAAATTATCCTAAAAAACCACCCACCTCTCACCACCTCTTTGGGAATGTGGGCATTGTATTCTTTTTTTTTTTTTTGGTTTTTTGAGACAGGGTTTCTCTGTGTAGCTTTGTGCCTTTCCTGGAGCTCACTTGGTAGCCCAGGCTGGCCTCAAACTCACAGAGATCCGCCTGGCTCTGCCTCCCAAGTGCTGGGATTAAAGGTGTGCACCACCAACGCCCGGCAGGCATTGTATTCTTAAAACTGCTTCCTGCTGGGTATGGGTGAAGGTTATCTTTATTCTGAAAAGAAAAATTTTGGGTTAATTGTCAAATTATAGGAAAGGTAACTATATCCTTTGTTTTCCAGTCTGTGCATAATGCCAAATGTCAGGGTTTATCTCAGTCCTTATTCAAGTAGTCTTTGAAACTGGATCATCTCAACTAGCCCTCTCAAAATTGCTTTGAGCACTTGTTGTCCAAAGCTGATCTGTAGATGATGTTTTTCAGCTTAGTGTTATTATTATTGTCCAGTTGTAATTATTGTTGTTGTGGGGGCCCCATATTCTTCCTGGAGACTTCATTTGATGTTTGGCCTGGCCGTGATTTCCTGCAGAAAACTGATAAGATACTCAAACACAAAGACATGTATAGGCAGCTAATTGAAGCCTTTTTTCTAGAATTAGTACTCTATATGACCATTAATATCTTAACACATTTTAAAATATATATATATATAATATATATATAATATATATGTTGTAAATACATATATATATGCTACAAATACCATTAATATCTTAACAAAGTTTAATATATTTTGTAAATTTTGATATAAAATTCATACTTTAAGAAAAGATTCAAGAATTAGAATAGAATCAAAGAATTGAGATTATTAGTAATAGAATAGTTCCTTAATTAATTTGGTTTTTCTCCTGTCCCATGTCAGAAGATGGCTCTTTTTTCTGGCATGATAGAGGGAGTTTGCATTTTCCTTTTAACAACATGCTTGAGTTTAAAGAAGGAGAGAGCCATTCTCCAACTCCAAAGTCAGCTTTAAATTTTAATTGAATTGGGACTACAAGAAGACCAATATTGTTAAATTTCTTCAGAGAAGAGCAGAAATAAACATTTAGGAAGACTTATGAAATTTTGTAGATGATATACCAATAGGCCATTTTACTCTTTTTCTTGGGATAGATGATTTGTCCCATTTCTTCAAATGTCTCATTTGTCCAGTGCTCTTCAGATTCCTTAACCTTCATTCTCCTAAAAGACAAAAACAAAAACCTTTCCCCAAGACTAATTTTGGGGAAGTTCTCTTTTGGCAAGTTATATCTGATTAAAGGAAAAGGCATGTATTAAGGGTATAAGTTAGTTTGAATTGGATGGTCATGCTGGTTGATGAACTATCACCTCCTCTACTTAAGAAGTCTCTCTTGTTCAAATCGAACCTTTATCAATTTTGATGTTATCTACAGCTTATCTTCTCCTGTAGAAACAAAAGCAAAACCTCATCCCCAGTGTAGCACATATCCTGGTTTCCATTCTGAGGTCAGCACATCCTTAAAGTATATAGGCTGATTTAATTCTGTAGTTTTTTTCTATTACCCAATGTCTCTCAGCAGCTATTGTTCCTTTCTCATTAGCATTGAGAAAATTCAAAGTTATTAGAGTATTATGCAGTCTATTTCTGGGGGTTTTTGTTACCCCTTTCTGTTTATTTATCATATCTTTAGACATCTGTTTGATCTTTCTATAACTGTTTGGCCTGTAGGATTGTGTGGTATACCTGTAATATGCTTTATATTGTAATAAGCAAAAAAAACTGTTTCATTTTAACAGAGACATACGATTGAGCATTGTCAGTTTTAATTTGTGCAGGTATACCCATGATGGGCATAACTTCTAGCAAATGAGTGATTACAGAATCAGCTTTTTCAGAATGCAAAATAGTTGCCCATTGAAATCCTGAATAAGTATTAATGGTATGATGTACATATTTTAATTTTCCAAATTCTGCAAATTGAAACATATATATCTGCCAGATTTCATTCCTCTGAGTACCCTTTGGGTTGCATCCTGCTGGTAATGGCGTCTGATTGTAAAAGGAACAAATAGGACATTTTCTTACAATTTCCTTGGCTTGTTGCCAGCTTATGGAAAAAATCCTTTTTTAACCTTTACTATTGACATGATTTTTTTTTATGAAATTCTGAGGCCTCCAGCACATTTCCTGTCAATAATTTATCAATCTCATCATTACCTTGTGCTAGAGGGCCTGGCAGAACAGTATGGAATCGAATGTGAGTTATATATAAAGGATGACTCCTTTTCCTCATTGTATCTTGTAACTGCATAAATAGTGAAGTTAATTCTGACACATCAGGGATAAATGCTGCGACCTTGAATATTGGACTATGATGCAAAGCACTCCACAGGCTTTATAGAGTATATTTGGTAAATGCCATGTGCTGTGAATCCAAGTACTTCCATTGCTTCATTATAAACAAGGTGATAGCTGCCAATATGCAAAGTGTCTTTTCAGACACATGGGTGTTAGATTTTGATCTGTCTGATACACATGAACTTGTCCTTGGAAACAGCCATTTGGAGAAACCCATTATATTGTGTAATTAATATCCTATAAATAGAAGATTTAATAGAAAACACTTGCCATGTTGTGTTCTAATATCCCTTGGGCAGCAGTGCAAGAATATCCAGATGGGCAGAAACTGTAGACCCAACTGGTTCATGTCAGTCTCAGATCACAACAACTACAGCTGGACATTTTCAGGCTGACAAAGCAGGCACTCAAATAATGTTTTAGTGGGAAATTCAGCAAATCCATCTGTACAAATTCCCCAAAGGTGCCTCCTGTAGTCACTATTCTCCCCCTGAATATTCCAAAGAACAGAGTCTCTCAAATTCTTGAATCCTCACCTGGAAGTATCTCTGCTGGATAGCATTCATGTTGCCAGAAAATAGTATGTTGGTTTTGTGGGAAAAAAGACATCATTCCTCTTACCTGTTGCTGGATCCTTCATACTTCAATCCTCACGTGCCAAGGAAGATGTGTCCATTGAGGCAATGGTGACATGATGGCTATGAAAAGGCTAAATGCTTCCTGAAAGATTTTAGACCTATTTTACAGGAGTAATTTTCATGCCTGTCCCTGTCATCTTTGACAAAAGACCGTGGCTTAGTAATTCATAGCCTTAAGGTCAAACCTGCTACTGATATATTTTTTTTTGTTATTATGTTGTCAAATTGCATTCTGGGTATTATGTTTTTACCAATATACTCAGGCTGCTCTCAGTCTCTATCAGATAATCTTCTTTTTGCCATGGACCACAGTCAACTGAGAGATGCATAACCACTCAGAGTGCTGAGAGTCAGAGGCTATGAGTGCTAACCACTGAATGGGATATCTGTTCCATACTCCTTTCTCCCCTGCTTCTATACACAGTTGTAGATGTAACCAACCATCTTATTAAATAAGAAACACATGCCGGGCGGTGGTGACGCACGCCTTTAATCCCAGCACTCGGGAGGCAGAGCCAGGAGGATCTTTGTGAGTTCGAGGCCAGCCTGGGCTACCAAGTGAGTTCCAGGAAAGGCGCAAAGCTACACAGAGAAACCCTGTCTCAAAAAAACCAAAATAAAAAAATAAAAAAAAAGAAACACAGAACCAATGCAAAGAAGAAAGCCAAGATGTCAGAGCTAAGAGCTAAAACCTTATGCTTTCTCCTGTGGTGGTCCTACCTCTCCGAACCAGAGCTACTTCCTGTATTAAAGTCTTTATATAGAGTTTCTGTTCTGCCTTTTCATTGGTTGTAAACCCAACCACATGACCACCTTGTCACGGGCTGTTTGTATAGACCTCCAGGTCTTCTATGGTTGGTATTGAGATTAAAGGTGTGTGCATTCAATGCTGGCTATATCCCTGAACACACAAAGACTTACCTAGCTCTGCCTAACAAGTGCTGGGATTACAAGCATAGGCCACCACTGCCCTGCTTTCCTATGGCTTGCTAATAGCTCTGACCCCCGGACAACTTTATTTATTAACATACAAATAACATTTTAATACAAATAAAATATCACCGTACACAGTTTTAAAATAAACTTTACTTTTATACTACTAATCAATAATTGAAGTTTATTGATGGATATTCAATGTATAGCATAAGACTGTTTTTGTTATATGTAACACATCTTATATTCATAATTACTCATAAATATGTCTAACCCATCTAAAATTTCCTGCTTTATACTTCTTAATAATGTTGGTAAATTAAGTCGGTATAAATTACTTTTCTAAAGCTAGGGACAAAATACCTAAAAGAACAACATGTAGGGTGTTTTACTTTGCTCTTATTTGAAGCCTACTGAGAAGCAGGCTTATGTTCTGAGCCTTTCATCAGGTCTCCTGCAGCTGGTGTCCTAGAACCCTGGCTAAGTGGGTAATGGAATGAAGAAAGAACAAACTCACAGACACACATAAAGTGAATTTTAGATTGGGTGGTGTTCTCTTATACAGCTACCACTGCAACCTGGAACCTATTCATATTCACTAAGTACAACCCATGGCAAAATGTGGCTTTTCTGTATGTGAGCAGTCACAGACTGTTAACATCTGGGCTGAGAAAGCTTACTTGTCAGTCTTCTCACACACATATTATTTATTAATAAACACTCAGAATCCGAAGGGAATATTTGCCAGTTCTCTTGATCCTGGTCCATATGGGTAATGGCTTTGCCAATTTATCATGTGCCAATTGGTTATAGAATAAAAGAACCAACATAGACTTTGAAATTGTAGAGTAATACTTAAATAAATGTTCAACATACTTTACAATCAGTGAAATAAAATTCAAAATGTCTCATAAACTCCATCTTGTACATGTCATAATTGTTAAGGTAAATAACACATGTGACATCTCATGCTGGTGAGGATGTAGAGCAAGAGCAAGGAAACACTCTTCCAATGATGGTGGGAGTTCAAATTTGTACATCCACTATTGAAATAAATATGTTGGGTTTTTAGTAAATTGCCAATGTATCTACCTCAAGACCATAACACTCCTGGGCATGTACTCAAAGATATTCCATCTCACCACAAGGACACTTTCTCAACTATGTTAATAGCAGCTTCATTCATAATAGCCAGAAGCTAGAAACAACCTGGAAATCACCCAACTAAAGAGGGGATAAAGAAAATGTTGTAAATGTATACAATGGAGGATTACTCTGCTGTTAGAAACAGTGACATCATGACATTTGCAGGCAATTTGAAAAAAAAAATTGTACTTGAAAGAAATCATCCTGAGTGAGGTAACCCAGACCAAGAAAGAATAATATACTATTTACTTACTTCTGAATAAATATTAGTTGTAAAGTAACAGACAATCATGCTACTATCCACAGACTCAGAGAGGCTAAGTAACAAGTCAGTCATATTGGAGACAGAAGGATCTCCCTTGGAAGAGGAAATAGAATAGATTTCCTGAGTGGTTTGGCAGTGGGTAGAGTTTGGAAAAGTAGGGATCAAGTTGTGGGGAGGAAGGAAGAAAATGCTGGGAGATATAACTGGAATTAAGGGTTGCCTTTCAGAGGTGGTAATCTAGTGTCATAGAAAGACCATGGAATCTGCCAGAGTAACGCTAGCAAAGACGATTAGTAGTGAGGGATATGGAACGTGAACAGGCCATCTTTTGTAACCAAGCAAATCTCTAACAACAGGGTTTGGGACATCAGTCCAGGCACAAAATCTTCAACCTACAGTTTGTCCTGGCTGCACAGTGATCTCCGTTCAGAGCCTAGCAGTATTTACATCAAGGAGATCAGAGAGACTTCATACAGCAACTAATATGAGCAGGTGCAGAGTCCCATAGCCAAATATTAGGTGGAGGTCTCTGGGAATCCTGAGTGTGGGGAGGAAATATTGGAAAAACCAGAACACTTACAGCTGATAAACTCCTTCAGTAAAGTGGCAGGATACAAGATTAACTCAAAAAAATCAGTAGCCCTCCTATACACAAATGATAAAAGGGCTGAGAAAGAAATCAGAGAAGCATCACCCTTTACAATAGCCACAAATAATATAAAATACCTTGGGATAACACTAACTAAACAAGTGAAGGACATTTTTGATAAGAACTTTGTCTCTGAAGAAAGAAATTGAAGAAGATATCAGAAAATTGAAAGATCTCCCATGCTCAAGGATAGGTAGAATCAACATAGTAAAAATGACAATCTTACCAAAAGCAATCTACAGATTCAATGCAATCCCCATCAAAATCCATCACAATTCTTCACAGACTTGGAAAGAACAATACTTAACTTTACATGGAAAAACAAAAAACCTAGGATATCTAAAAGAAACATGTATAATAAAGCAAACTCTGGAGGCATCATGATCCCTGACTCAAGCACTATTATAGAGCTATAGTAATTATAAGAGCTTGGTACTGGCATAAAAACCGACGTGTAGACCAATAACATTAACCTATACACCTATGAACAAAAGATTTTCAACAAAGAAGCCAAAACTGTACTGAAGCAGTTTATCATCTGTAGGAGTTCCCTGGTAGAATTTTTGGGGTCACTTATGTATACTATCATATCATCTTCAAATAAAGATTGACTTCTTCCTTTACAGTTTGTATCCCATTGATCTCCTTTTTTGTCTTACTGCTCTAGCTAGAACTTCAAGTACTATGTGGAATAAGTATGGGGACAGTGGACAGCCTTGTCTTGTTCCTGATTTTAGTGGAATCACTTTGAGTTTCTCTACATTTAATTTGATGTTGGCTGTCAGCTTGATGTAAATTGCCTCTGTTATGTTTAGGTATTTTCCTTGTATTCATGATCTCTCTAGAACCTTTATCATGAAGGGGTGTTGGATTTTGTCAAAGCCCTTTTCATCATACAATGAGATGATCATGTGGTTATTTTCTTTCAGTTTGTTTATATGGTATATTACATTGACAGATTTTCATATGTTGAACCATCCTTGTATCACTGGGATTAAGCATACGTGGTCATGGTGGATAATTTTTTTGATGTGTTCCTGGATTTGGTTAGCCAGTATTTTGTTGAGTATTTTTGCATCAGTGTTGATGAAGGAGATTGGTCTGTAATTCTCTTTTTTGTTGCATCTTTGTGTGGTTTGGGTATCAGGGTAACAGTAGCCTCATAAAAAGTATTTGGTAATGCTTCTTCTGTTTCTATGGTATGGAACAATTTGAAGAGTATTGGTATTAGCTCTTCTTTGAAAATATTTTAGAAGTCTGTGCTACAACTATCTGGCCCTGGGCTTTTTTTGGTTGGGAGACTTTTAATGACCATTTCTATTTCCTCAAAGGTTATTGGTCTATTTAAATAGTTTCTCTGGTCTTGATTTAACTTTGGTATGGGGTACCTATCCAGAAAGTCATCCATTTCTTTCAGATTTTCCAATTTTATGGAGCAGAGGTTTTTAAAATATGACCTGATGATTCTCTGGACTTACTCATTGTCTGTTGTCATGTCTCCCTTTTCATTTCTGATTTTGTTAATTTGGATGCTCTCTCTCTCTTCTTTTTGGTTAATTTGGATAAGGGCTTATCTATCTTGTTGATTTTCTCAAAAGAACCAACTCTTCATTTCATTGATTCTTTATATTGTTCTCTTTGTTTCTATTTTATTGATTTCAGCCCTCAATTTGATTATTTCCTGACATCTGTTTCTCCTGGGTGAGTTTGCTTCTTCTTGTTCTAGAGCTTTTTGTGCTATTGTTACTAGTGTGAGATATCTCCAACTTTTTTATGTGGGTATTTAGAGCTATGAATTTTCCTCTTAGCACTGCTTTCATGGTGTCCCATAAGTTTGCGAATGTAGTACATTAATTTTTTATTGAATTCTAGGAAATCTTTATTTTTTTATTTCTTCCTTGACTCATAGGTGATTCAATTGGGCATTATTCAGTTTACATGAGATTGTAGGCTTTCTGTAATTTTTGTTGTTGTTGAAAACTAACTTTAAGCCATGGTAGTCTGATAAGATACAAGAGGTTATTTCTTTTTTTTGTATCTGTTGAGATTTTCTTTGTGACCAAGCATGTGGTCAGTTTTGGAGAAGGTTCCATGGGGTGCGGAAAGGAAGGTATATTCTTTTGTGTTAGGGTGGAATATTCTGTAGATATCTATTAAGTCTATTTGAGTCATAATGTCTGTTATTTCCCCTATTTCTCTGTTAAGTTTCTCTCTCGCTGACCTGTCCATTGGTGAGATTGGGGTGTTGAAGTCTCCCACTACTAGTGTATGAGGTTTGATGTGCATTTTAAGCTTTAGTAATGTTTCTTTTACACATGTTTATTTGGGGCATAAATATTCAGAACTGAGATTTAGTATTGTTGGATTTTCCCTGTGATTAAATATATAGTGTCCTTGATCTTTTTCAATTGATTTTAGTTTGAAGTCTATTTTATTAGATATTAGGATAGCTACACCAGCTTGCTTCTTAAATCCATTTGATTGGAAAGTCTTTTCCAAGCCTTTTCTTCTGAGGTAATGTCTGTCTTTGAAGTTGAGGTGTGTTTCTTGTATGCAGCAAATGGCTGGATCTTGTTTTGTATCTGTTCTGTTAGCCTGTGTCTTTTTATAGGTGAATTGAGACCATTGATATTGATGGATATTGATGACCAGTTATTGTTAATTCCTGTTATTTTTTGGTGGTAGTGTTGTGTGTTTCCCATCTTTGGTATTTGTTGGTATGGGACTATTTATTGCCTATGTTTTCATGGATGTATCTACCTTTCTTAGGTTGGATTTTTCCTTCAAGTGCTTTCTGTAGGGCTGGATTTGTAGAGAGATATTGTTTAAATCTGGTTTTATCATGGAATATTTTGTTTACTCTGTCAATGGTGATTGAGAGTTTTGCTGGGTATAATAGTCTGGGTTGGCATCCACGTTCTCTTAATATCTGCATAACGTCCATCCAGGAACTTCTGGCTTTTAGAGTCTCCATTGAGAAGTCAAGTGTTATTCTTATGGGTCTGCCTTTATATGTTACTTGGCCTTTTTCCTTTGTAGCTCTTAATGTTTTTTTTTCTTTATTCTGTATGTTTAGCCTGTTTTTTTGGATCCAGTCTTTGGTGTTCTGTAACCTTCTTGTATTTTTATAGGCATTTCTTTTTTAGGTTGGGGAAATTCTTCTATGATTTTGTTGAATATATTTTTTCTGTGCCTTTAAGTTGGTATTCTTCTCCTTCTTCTATCCCTATTTTTCTTCTTTTCATGGTGTCCCTAATTTCCTGAACATTTTGGGTCATGACTTTGTTAGCTTTAATGTTTCTTTGATGGATGAATCTATTTCCTCTACTGTATCTTCAACTTCAAAGATCCACTCTTCCATCTCTTGCATTTTGTTGGTTATACTTGCATTTGTAGTTCCTGTTCATTTATTCAGATTTTCCACTTCCAGCGTTACCTCAGTTTGTGTCTTCTTTATTGACCCCATTTCAGTTTTAAAATCTTGAACTGCTTCCCTCACTTGTTTAATTGCTTTCTCTTGGCTTTCAAGGGATTTACTGATTTCTTCCCATTTTTTGTTTGACTTTTCCTCGATTTCTTTAAGGGATTTTTTTCATTTCCTCTTTTAAGATCTGTAATATCTTCTTAAAGTCGTTTTTAGGGTAGATACCTTCTGTTTCTTCAGTGTAGGGACGTTCAGATCTTGCTGATGTAGTTTCTGATAGAGCCATATTGGTTTTTATGTTTTTGACTGTATTTTTGCACTGGCATCTACCCATCTCTTTCTACTTGGTACAAGTGGTCTGTGTCTTGTGTCTGTGTCTGAGATGATAGCCTTTCTTGGTCTGATTGATACTCTTGATCCAGTGGGAGCTCTTGGTCCTGTTGATGTTGATGGAGTGTTTGTCTCAGGGAGCAGCTCTTAGTCCAACTGGCACTAGTGGGTTCTGTCTCAGAGAGTTGCAGTATTAGTGGATGGTAGATGGAGGTAGTCTGACCTGTCTGCAGGATGTCTGCCTGTCAACTGTCCTCTTAGTCCAGTCAGGTACTGGCAGGCTCTGTCTCAGGGAACAGTTGCAGTTTGGGAGTTTGGGTGTGATTTGGGGGAGGTGGGGCTGGGTTTACAGGGTTTGATGGGGAATGGTGGTAGTCTGACAAGTGTAGGCATGTTGCCTGACAACTGGCCTGAACCTGGAGCTCAATGGGTGGTGATGTAGGTTCAAGGGTTGTGCCCCTGGACCCAAAGCCTAGGGGTTAGGGTGTTTGGGTATGAGGATAAAGACTCACTTTCTTAGTCTAGTCGAGTACTGGCAGGCTCTGTCTCAGGGAACAGTTGTAGTCTCAGAGGGTGTGTGGGATTTGAGGGGGTTGGGGTTTGGGTAACAGGGTCTGATGGGGGATGGTAGTAGTCTGACCTGAGTACAGGATGTCTGCCTGCCAATTGGCCTGAAACTGGAGCTGCAATTGGTGTTGGTGTAGGGGTACAGGGTTGTGCCCCTGGGCCCAAAGCCTAGGGGCTGTGGTGTTTGGGTATGAGGATAAGACTCACCTCTTAGTCCAGTCAGGGGCTGGCAGGTTCTGCCTCAGGGAACCAGGAGCTGATTTTTTAAGTAAACAGAAATGAACTTATTTTGAAATTGTAACAAGATAGCTACTGATATTAAGATAAAGTCAGATCGGTTCATCCCCTCGCAATAAACTAATACTATTATTCTGCTAAAAGGACATAGTAATAAACTGGCCACTAAACTGTTATCTTTATGCTGATTTATCAGTATAATTCTCAAACCTCATTAGATAAGCTTCTTTTTTCAATCTGTGTGGATAGACCCAGATGCCCAGATTATGCAAAGTACTGAGAAAAATATATGCTGGAGGGTCCAGCTAAAAATGGGTCATTCATGTAATACCTCTTCCTCCCAAGAATCAAGGATCATCATGAACGAAGAGGCAGCAAGCATGTTACAATCTCTATGGTGGTACATGGTTCCAAGGAAGCTGCTCAAACAGAGCAGAGCTTTTACACAGGTTAATCTACTTTTCATAACCTATGAACAAAACCTGCACAGATCTAGAAAAATCCCAGTAAGTGGGGTGTTCAAGAAGTCCCATTCTTAGCTGAAGAGCTAATGGCCACAGATGGTTTCTGGGAGAGGATGTGTCAAATTTCTAATGTTTAGAGACTACTCATGATTCTATAGATTTCACTCTACCATGCACATAGTAGCATCACTAAGCAGACTTGGTGAATTTTAATTTTTTTTCTTGTGTTAAAGAACAAGAGAAATTTGAAAGGAATTGTGGTGTGTGGATAAAAAGGAACTGGAAAGAGATTGTCATTTGTAAACTTGACTAAAATATATGCATGTATAAAATACTCAAATGTTTTAAGTAATAAGTGATATAAATATTCTAAAAGTTAACTGTGTTGGTTTGTGTTGGAAAAAGTCAGTGAAGTGTGGAATCCAAAAAGACACAGAGACTTCTCTAACTTTCTCATGAATCTGAACTCAAACTTTCTAGCTCCTGGTCAGCCTTCAGGCATCATGAAAACTCAGTGTCTCTTCAATACACCTTACCACTTTGGATAAAATCACTAGGAACTCTAAAGGGTCTTTGTTAATTAACAACCTGAACTTTTCATAAATGATCTAGTCTCCCAAAGCAAGCTCTGTCATGGTTATTGCCACTGCAGTTCAAATGAAAATTATAATTCTGGAGGGAGGTGAGGTCACAGAGTCACAGTGCTCTACATCTGCCTTTCTATAGCTCTGCCGAAGTGATGTTTATAAATAAGATGAAATCAACCCAATGAACTCACCATCCTGCATGGGCAAGAAGCTAGGTGAGTGCTTTGTATTTCAGTCTGAGTGGCAGAGTCTGCAAAGCAGTAAGGCTTGAGTAAATGCTCCTGTCTGGTAATGGCGTAGGTAATAGAAACAGATCCATGGAATAGACAAGGCATGAGAATAATTGCATCAGTAAATGTGAGGTAGACAGAGCAAAGTGTTCTTAACCTTGTCTCTGTTCTTTCTTAATGTAATATAAGACCCCCACCAAGGGTGACTTTGTGTAACACTAGGAAAATGCATCCCATCTGTGAATGTGCTGAAGGATTGTGGTAATAAGACAATATGATAATTCACCTCAGCTAACATCATGTGTAGACTCTCTTTTCAGTATTATTATTTTAGTTGAATTTACCATGGTTTCATGTCCTAATAAACATTAGAATAGAATTATAAGAAACACATTCCCCTGGGAAGTACAGGATGTGACTAGGTTTGTGAAGTAAAAACTTCATTTGTGACACTAAATTTATGATCTGGTTAGAGAAGCAAAAACTGAATTTGTATTGAATGACCATTGCTACAATGACTGGTTTGAAGCCTCTGCCTCTTGTACTTGGAAAGGAAAATGGAAGGGAAGGTCCAGACAAGAGTATCAGACAAGGACAGCCAGTACAAAATGTATCTTGAGTTATTTCCCCTGGTTTCATCATATTCTATTATTAAGCCCAACCTAATTGCATAAATTCACTCAAAGTTTATCCTTGTCTCTAACGAAAGACAAATCTTTGTGTGTGATGTTCCAGGGTTCTGTCAAGTAAATTGGCATTAAAATTTAGCATGCTATGTCTAAGTAACATTTAGTATTTGGGCCAATATTAAAAGTTTCACATTATTCAGATTGTACTTTATTATTTCACATGCTGCTCCTCTATTTGGATGCATCATAAATATCATTGTAGTAGATTCATCAATATAAGAATAAGCAATAAATCAGATGTATGGTGAAAACCTTTCATCTCATGGGTTGGGAGGCAGAAGAAGGCATGTCTCTGTGAATTTGAGCCCAACAGGTTCTATGTAGTGAGTTTGAGGGCAGCCACAGCTACATAGTATTACCCAATCATGAAAAATCACACAAAAAGCAGCAAGTACATGCTCACTTTTAAAAGAAATATTTGGGAACTGAAAGTTCATCTAGTGCTATTTATTTTTTAATTATATATTAGTGTTTCATGTTATATTTTGTAAAGATTAATAATACTCATATTTCCTCTGTATTACCAACTATAGCCTTTACTACTATAATGATAACAATCCAAATTCTTTGGCATCATAAACATCATCTTCTTGGAGACCCCTCAATAATTCAAGCTAAAGAACTGTCTTGCCTATCCAGAGGGCCTAGTCCAGTCCCATGGGGGCTCCACAGCTATTGGTCCACAGTTCATAGATTTCCACTAGTTTGCCTGGCGGTCTCTGTATGCTTTCCAGTGGTGATCTCAACATTCCTTGCTCATAGAATGCCTCCTCTCTCTCATTGATTGGATTCCTGGAGCTCAGCCTAGGAACCCAGGCATAGATCTCTGCATCTGTTCCATTAGTCACAGGATGAAGGCTCTATGAAAACAGTTAGGGTATTCACTAATCAGGTAACTGGAGTAGGCCAGTTCAGGCACCATCTCGACTATTGCTAGTAATCTAAGGTAAGGACATCTTTGTGGATTCCTTGGAACTTCTCTAGCACCCTGTTTCTCCCTATACCTATGATGTCTTAGTTTATCATGGTATCTCTTTCCTTGCTCTCCCACTCTGTTGCTGTTCCAGCTTGAACCTTCCTTTCTTCTTTATGTTCTCATCCCTCATTCCTTGCCATCAATTTTACCTGCTCACCCCCAGTTTTGTCATGTAGATCTCACCTATTTCTCCTTTGCTGGGCTATCTATGTGTCCCTCTTAGAGTTCTCCTTGTTAGCTAGCTTCTCTGGAGCTGTGGATTGTAGTCTGGTAATCCTTTGCTTTATGTCTAGTATCCACTTATGAGTGAGTATATACCATGATGGTCCTTCTGAGTCTGGGTTACCTCACTCAGGATATTTTCTGGTTGCATCCATTTGCTTCCAAATTTCAAGATATCATTGTTTTTTACTGCTGAGTAGTATGCCATTGTGTATATGTACCACATTTTCTTTATCTATTCTTCAATTAAGGGATATCTAGATTGTTTCCAAGTTCTGGTTATTACAGATAATGCTGTTATGAATATAATTGAGCATGCTCAGATACATTTTGATTTGCATTTCCCTGATGACTAAGCATGTTGAGAAATTCCTTAAATGCCTTTCAGCCACTTGAGATTCTTCTGTTGAGAATTCTCTGTTTAGCTGTATAGCCCAATTTTTAAATCGACTGTTCAGTGCTTTCATGTCTAGTTTCTTGAATTCTTTATATATTTTGTAGATCAGCCCTCTGTCAGATGTGGGTGGGTGATGAACTTTTCCCATTCTGTAGGCTGTCCTTTGTGTCTTACTGACCATGACCTTTGCCCTACAAAATCTCAGTTTCAGAAAGCCCATTCATTAATTTTTCCTCTCAGTGTCTGTGCTACTGGTGTTATATTTAGGAAGTAGTCTCCTATGCCAATGAGTTCTAGACTACTTCCTACTTTCTCTTCTATCAAGTTCAGTGTAACTGGATTTATGTTGCTGTTTTTGATCCACTTGGACTTGAGTTTTATGAATGGTGACAGATATGGATATATTTACAATCTTCTACATGTTGACATCCAGTTGTGCCAGCACCATTTGTTGAAGATTCCTTCTTTTTTTTCCATTGTACAGTTTTGTCTTCTTTGTCAAAAATTAGGTGATCATAGGTGTGTGGGCTAATGTCAGGGTCTTCAATTCAACTCCATTGGTCTACATGTCAGTTTGTATACCACTACCAAGCTGTTTTTATTACTGTATCTCTATAGTAGAGCTTGAGGTCGGGGATTGTGATACCTCCAGAGGTTGCTTTATTGTGCAGGATTCTTTTAGCTATCTTGGGTTCTCTGTTTTTCAATATATATTTGAGTATTGTTCTTTCCAAGTCTGTGAAGAATTGTGTTGGGATTTTAATGGAGATTGCATCTAAGCTGTAGATTGCTTTTGGTAAGATTGTCATTTTTACTATGTTAATCCTTTCTATGCATGAGCATGGGAGATCTTTCCATTTTCTGATATATTCTTCAATTTCTTTCTTCAGAGACTTAAGTTCCTATCATACAGGTATTTCACTTGCTTAGTTAGAATTATGCCAAGATATTCTATATTATTTTTGTCTATTGTTTCTCTGATTTCTTTCTTAGCCTATTTGGCATTTGGATGTAGGAAGGCTACTAATGTTTTAGTCAATATTGTACTCTGCCACACTACTGGAGTTTATCAGCTGTAGGGGTTCCCTGGTAGAATTTTTGAGGTCACTTATGTACACTATCATATCATCTGCAAATAGAGAAAGATTGACTTCTTCCTTTCTAATTTCCATCCTTCTGATATTCTTTTGTTGTCTTATTGCTCTAGCTAGAACTTCAAGTACTATATTGAATCAATATGCAGAGAATGCACAGCCTTGTCCTGTTCCTGATTTTAGTGGAATATCTTTGATTTTCTCTCCATTTAATTTAATATTGGCTGTCTGCCGGCTTGCTGTAAATTGCATTTATTATGTTTAGGCATATTCCTTGAATTCGTGATGGCTCTAGGACATTTATCATGAAGGGGTATTGGATTGTGTGGAAGGCTTTTTCAGCATCTAATAAAATGACCATTTTTATCTTCTAGTTTGTTTATATGGTGTATTACATTGACAGATTTTTGTATGTTAAACTATTCTTGCATCCCCAGGATGAAGCATACTTGTTCATGGTGGATATGTTTAATGTGTTCTTGGATTTGGTTTGCCAATATTTTCTTGAGTATTTTTGCATCAATGTTCATGAGGAATATTGGTCCTTAATTCTGTCTTTGTTACATTTTTTTCTGTGGTTTCGGGGTATTTGTCAGGGTAAGTGTAGCCTCATAAAAAGAGGCTAGTAATGTTTCTTCGGTTTCTATTGTGTGGAACATTTTGAAGAGTATTGGTATTAATTCTTCTTTGAAAATCTGGTAGAATTCTGCACTGAGTCCATCTGGTCCTGGACTTTTTTTGTTTGGGAGTCTTTTAATGCCTGTTTCTATTTCCTTAGGGGTTGTTGGTCACTTTAAATAGGTTCTCTGGTCTTGATTTAACTTTGTATGTGGTACCTATCCAGAAAATTGTCCATTTCTTTCATATTTTCCAACTTTGTGGAGTACAGGTTTTTGAAGTATGACCGGATGATTTTCTGGATTTCTGTATTGTGTGTTATGTCTACCTTTTCATTTCTGATTTTGTTAATTTGGGTTTTCTCTGTCTCTGTCTCTCTCTGTCTCTCTCTGTCTCTCTCTGTCTCTCTCTGTCTCTCTCTGTCTCTGTCTCTCTCTCTCTCTCTCTCTCTCTCTCTCTCTCTCTCTCTCTCTCTCTCTCTGCCTTGTTTTAAAGTTAGGTAGGGGCTTATCTAGTCAATTTTCTCAAAGAATCAACTCTTAGTTTCATTGATTCTTTGTGCTCTTCTCTTTGTTTCCATTTTATTGATTTCAGCCCTCAATTTGATTATTTTCTGGTGTCTGTTTCTCCTGGTTGAGTTTGCTTTTTTTTGTTCTAGAAATTTTAGGTGTGTTGTTAAGTCACTAGTAAGAGATTTCTCCATTTTCTTTCTGTGGACAGTTAGTACTATGAATTTTCCTTATATAGTGTACCATAAGCTTGGATATTTTGTACATTCATTTTCCTTGTATTCTAGGAAATCTTTAAGTTATGTATTTATTTCTTCCTTGACCCATTGGTTATTTATTTGGGCATTATTCAATTTCCCTGAGATTGTAATTTCTGTAATTTTTGTTGTTGAAATCTAACTTTCAGTCATTTGGGTCTGATAAAATACAGGAGGTTATTCCATTTTTTGTATCTATTGAGATTTGCTTTGTGGCTGCGCATGTGGTCGATTTTAGAGAAAGTTCCATGGGGTGCTAAGAAAAAGGTATATTCTTTTGTGTTAGGTTGAATATTCTGTTGGTATCTATTAAATACATTTGAGTCATAATGTCTGTTAGTTCCCTTATTTCTGTGTTAAGTTTCTGTCTCGCTGACCTGTTATTTGATGAGAATGGGGTGTTGAAGTCTACCACTATTAGTGCATTGAGTTTGATGTGTGATTTAAGCTTTAGTAATATTTATTTTAAAAATAGAGGTGCCCTTGTATTTGGGGCATAAATGTTCAGAATAAGGAATCATCTTGGTGGACTTTCCCTGTGATAAATATGTAATATCATTCCTGATATCTTTCAATTGATTTTAGTTTGAAGTCTATTTTATTAGATATTAGGAATATACAACAGCTTGCTTCTTAAGTCCATTTGATTTGAAAGTCTTTTCCCAGCCTTTTATTCTGAGGTAGTGTCTGTCTCTGAAGTTGAGGTATGTTTCTTGTATGCAGCAGACTGATGGATCCTGTTTTCGTATCTATTCTGTTAGCCTGTGTTTTTTATAGGTGAATTAAGACCACTGATATTAATGGATATTAATGAGCAGTTATTGTTAATTCCCGTTATTTTTTGTTGGTAGTCTTGTGTGTCTCCTTTCTTTGGTATTTGTTGGTGTGGGATTATCTATTGTTTGTATTTTCATGAGTTTATCTAACTTACTTAGGTTGGATTTTTCCTTCTAGTGCTTCCTGTAGGACTGGGTTTGTGAATAGGTATTGTTTAAATCTAGTTTTATGATGGAATATTTTGTTTACTTTGTCTATGGTGATTTAAGGTTTTGCTGGGTATAATAGTCTAGGTTGCTATCCATTGTCTCTTAGTGTCAGCATAACCACTGTCTAAGACCTTCTCTCTTTCTCCATTGAGAAGTCAGGTGTTATTCTTATAGGACTGCCTTTCTTTCTTTCTTTCTTTCTTTCTTTCTTTCTTTCTTTCTTTCTTTCTTTCTTTCTTTCTTTCTTTTTGGTATTTTTGAGACAGAGTTTCTCTGTGTAGTTTTGTGCCTTTCTTGGTACTCCCTCAGTAGACCAGGCTGGCCTCAAACTCACAGAGATCCACCTGCCTCTGCCTCCCGAGTGCTGGGATTAAAGGCATGGCCACCACACCTGCCTTTATATGTCACTTGGCCTTTTTCCTTTGCAGCTATTAATATTGTCTTCCTTATTCTATGTGCTTAGTGGTATGATAATTATGTGACAATTGGACTTTTTTTTGGATCCAGTCTATTTGATGTTTTATAAGCTTCTTGCATCTTCACAGTCATTTCCTTCTTTAGGTTGGGAAAGTTTTCTTCTATGATTTTTGTTGAATATGTTTTCTGTGTCTTTGAGTTGGTATTCTTCTCATTCTTCTATCCTCATTATTCTTAGGTTTGGTCTTTTTGTGGTGTCACAAATGTTGGATGTGTTGTGTTATGACTTTGTTTGCTTTAGTGTTTTCATTGACTGATGAATCTATTTCCTCTATACTATCTTCCACACCAGAAATTCTCTCCTCCATCTCTTGCATTCTGTTTTTTATGCTTGCTTCTGTAGTTCTGTTCATTTACACAGTTTTTGTCATTTCCAGCATTCCCTCAGTTTTTGTGTCTTCTTTACTGTCTCTATTTCAATTTTTCAATCTTGAATTATTCCCTTCACCTCTTTAATTGCTTTTTCTTGGCTTTCTTTATGGGATTTATTGATTTCTCTCAATTTTTTTTTTACTTATTTAGTGGAATTTTTCATTTCCTCTTTAAAGGTATCTATCATCTTTTGTTTTTTTTTTTTTGGTTTTTTGAGACAGGGTTTCTTTGTGTAGCTTTGTGCCTTTCCTGGAACTCACTTGGTAGCCCAGGCTGGCCTCAAACTCACAGAGATCTGCCTGCCTCTGCCTCCTGAGTGCTGAGATTAAA